>NC_142503.1:134360000-134370000 GCF_057876585.1 Rhinolophus sinicus
AGTGGAGCGTACTATGTATGTACTATTACTTTCACTAGATCAATACTCAGTTTTAAATTGTTTTTCTTTCTATAAAAAGGTATAGCTAATAGCATGGGACACATAAGCCATGTGATTTCAGTAATATATACTTTAATAGTATCTACTCTTAAGGAGTACTGTGGGAATTTTTGTGGGGTAATTTTTAGAGTATGATGTATAGATTTTGTGCAGTGTCTCAGTAGTTAGAAAGAAACTTGATAACAAACAATTTTTGTCGTACCGACTTTGGTATTATCCCTGGTTAAATAAGTCTTTTCGAATAGTTTTGTTGTCCTGTTTCTTACCATCACAACAAAACTAACATAGTGATAGGATAGGCATTATAGAGACTTGAGTTTCAGAGAGGGTAAGTGAATTAGCCATGGGCCTGTAATTATTATACATAAAGCTGACCCTACAGCCCCGATTCCAAATTAAGTCTGTTCAATAGAATTGAGTTATTTTTCTTCCTCCCAAATTAGACAGTACAGGGAAGTGTAGTCACATTGTGCCATTTTCATTTCCTCGTGAAATCTGAATGGAATCTGAAGTTGGGTCATTCTGAGGGAGAATAGTTAGCGTTTCTGTGGTTTTTTTATGACCTCAAAATAACCCAGTGAGGTTGGTGAGGCCTAGGAGGCCAATTTATATGTTGGGAAACTGAGACTCTAAGAAATTATGAATGGAAGTGGTAGTAAAGGGCATGGTTGTGAATGGCCGTGCTCGAATTCAAGGCTTCCAGCTTCTCATAAAGCTCCTTTTATTGCATGGAAGACCTGTCAGAATAGGGCTGCAGATTTTCATGTCATATTACAGACTTGGGCAAAAACAGGAGATGAAGATGTTTCGAAACATCTTCAAAAAACAGAAGCTGAAAAACTTGGCTATGATTCCATTAGTTCAAGTGATTGAGCCCTACCCCCCTCAGCACTCTTTCTTCCTAGTGTAGGATATTACCCATAGCATTGTGGTTAGTTATGAGCAGTAGGTATATTACATTTGAGTCTGTTTTCTTAAAAGAGAAAGTCCTTATATTTTGAGCAAACCCTTTAAGTACCAAAATATATTTTTTCCTGTTTTAGATCATGTTCTCTAATTGTGCCAACAGAGAGTATAATTGGGAAGTGATGCCCAGTTACCGACTACTGAGTTGCTAACGAAGCCTGAATTTTACTTCCAGGTTTTCTAATCTACCCCTGGGATCTCCCCTTCCCACCTGAACTTTTACAAGAAGGCTAGAGATTTCGTGTTTTTTTGTGTATGTGTTTGTTCGTTGCTCCCCAATTTTGACAAACATCCCACTCCCTGTGAGGTCTCAAGTATTAAATGTGTGAGGGAGTGAATGAAGGAATGAGTGTTGCACTAAGAAATGTGACCTTCTACTAAGACTCTTATTATAGATAACTCTGTTAATGAACATTTTCCGAACTGCAGTAGATGTGAAACTGGAAATATCATTACGTGGTAGAAGATTATCTAAATGTTCACAGTTCTTTCATGAAAATCAATCATCTATAACTTGTAAGAGCTCTTATTAATAGAGAAGCTAGTATTATAGCCAAATTATGAATTAAATTAATTATAAATTATAAATATTGACTGTCCTTGAGTTTGAATGTAAGGCAGATTAAAATTTCCAAAGAGCCATTGGGAACTATACCTCTATCCACATTAAAAACTGGTGGTTTTGTTTACTTCCTAAAGATTTTATATAGCTTTTTTTTTTTTTTCTTTCTTCCATATATCAGTGTATTCTGCCTGGCTTTGGGATAACCCACTGTGAATACTAATATTCTTTTGAAATGAAAAGTACAGTTGAATGAAATTTGTAATGAAGATTAATGTTTTGTAGAATACCAGTTTACTCTATTTTTTTAAGAGTATGTGCTTTACTACCTAACATGTCTGCAATTCCCCCGCCAAGTGCAATTATGTTTTATCCAATGGGATTACTAATTTTTGTTCTTATTTTTTGAATGACCTTAACTTCAGTTTTGAAACAAACAGGTTTGGAGCTTTTGGCAGTGTGCTAAACCATCAGTACATAGCACAATCATCTTTAATACTGTAGATTTAATAGAAGAAAGTGTGAGAAAGCATCCAGTAGGTGTTTGAATCTGATTAGACTTTTGGTAGTCCCTTACTAACAATGCTGGAATATTGATTCCTTTGCAATTCGTGTTTTTTATTCTTCTGCAGTTTGTCAAGAGCTATTTGAGTTGCTGACTGTCCTGAGCACTACATTAGGTACTGCAGTAGATGGAAAGAGGACTAAAACTCGTGGCTTTTCCATCAAAGAAGTCACAGCTTAGTGGGATATGTGAAGCGCGTACATAATAATTATCTTTCCTTATGTGTTTTTGGAGGTAAAACATGCTGGAAGGAGTTGGTGGAAAGACGCATTCTGGTTTGTAGAATTAGAAGTGACTTAATGGACTGGGCTGGTATGGCTGTAGGGGAAGACAACTTAAGACTGAGAATTGTGTGAACTAAGGAAGGAAAATGGGAAAATATGCAGTCTGCCTAAGAACAGTCCAGAGTCGCTAACCTAAAGCCTACATGTACAGTCATGGCAGGAATTGAAGTTGGACAGATTCAGTTATGATCCTATGATAGGAGATACTGAATTCCAGACTTAGGAATTTATATTTAAATTTGAAGGCAGTGGGAAGCCATTGGTGGTTCTAAATAGCAGTGCTTTCCAACAACACATGTGAAAGGTACCGTTTGCCTAGGGGTAACCAAGATTCTATATAATTCCTAGCACTTTTCTGTAATTCCACTCCTTCTCTCACTCAAGAAAGCATATCGAAAAACAGTTGAAGATGAGTAATATTATTAAAAAAGTAGCTAAATCAACTTTCATTTATTTTTTAAAAAAGCACAAATTTACTTAGTAATAAATAACTTTCAGTACACTTTATAATGTACCATGACGCAGAGCTGTGTCTTGTGGTAACAGTTAAGGACCAAGGTTAAGGATAATATTGCAACATTATATGGAAGGGATTGAAATGAGGAGATACTGGGTACAGTGAGAAAGAATAACTAATGAGCTATTACATTATTCTTAGAATATTTAAAACAGGTCTGAATTAGGATTTGCCGTGGAAGTGAAAGAGAAAATAAAGCTTATGGGACATAGCAATTTACTGGATACTAGGGATGAGTCAGGGAAAGGAGGATGAATCTGTTGGGCTACCAAATTGAGATTCCAGAACACACCTCACAGAATGCTTCTGTAACGTTGGAAATTTGGAGCTCCTTCTCCAAAGCATGATGTAGATTTGAGTCATCTATACATGGAATGTTCTTTCCAAGACACTTCAAATGAGAGGAGGGACTCCCCATTCTATATGTGAGCCCTCATTTGAGTCCTAATTATTCAAGTAATTAATCCTTGAAGTTTCAGTGCTTGAAGTTACATTTGCATGTTACCCTAAATTATTTTGTCCCCTAAATGGTGGGAAAGTGAATTTGAGGACTTAATGCATATTCCAGGAGTAAGGGCTTCATTGCGAGGGATTGACTGCATGGAGCATCTCTAGTTTAGTACAGAGGGGAATGTTTCCAGCTCTTTGCAAACCTCTCGTATATTGATTACAAAGTTATTTAATGTCAAATATTGCTTCCTTACACATTGCACATGGGTGCTTTCAGCCTTTTAGAAACACAATCACTTATGAGAAACACTTTTTTTGTTTGTTTGAGAGAAATAGCTTATTCGGATGTCAAATTGTATTGCATAGTTTCTCCCTTTTAATTACAGAACTACTTCTTATTTTACATATTTTTAAATCAGGTAAATTTACTGGTGGCGGGGAACAGAATTTTTTGCCTCAGCCTATCAAAATACCAAGTCATTTCTAGTAGTTTTATAATTATGAAGTGGAATATGGAAATTATGGAGTGGAAAATCAAGTGATTTTTCTTCTCCCCAAATGACAAAATGAACTACATTGAGAATTATCATGGCTTGTATCTTCAGGGGCTTCACCAGCTCAGTTGCCACTAAGCCTGGCTGCTTTGCAGTTTCTCTCTTCTACCATCTACTGGTCATTATCTAACGCCATCCACGCCAACCCTTTCCCCCTCCCCCTCACACACACATACCCACCTAATAAGAGACTGCACAGTTGTCAGAAAGCTGTTCTTAATTGTCGTGCCTCTTGTATAGATCTGTATTGACTCCTGTACTGTTTTCTCCCATTTAGTTTTAAGCCTTGGATACCAATTTTGGCCTTAATGTTTAGAGTTCCTTTCAGCCTAATGCATTCTTTCAACAAAGAACTTCTGAACTTCAAATTTGCTTTTCTGTCTGGAGTCTGAATGCCCCACACTCCCTCATTCCATCAGTAGCTCGTCTCTTGGTTTCCATTGTACTTCTGCCTCCTTATCCACTGGTTTAGATCACCTTTCAGGTTGGACCCTTCCTTATGTCTTTATTTAATTATAGCTGCTTACGGGAATTCAAGTAAGCTAAAATAATAGTATCTGCGATTTATATAGCATATAGTATATGCCTTGGAAAGTATGCTTTCTAAGGGCTTTGCAGAGTTGGACATTTAATCCTCAGAACAACTTTATGAAACAAGTGGTATTAATATACCCATTTATGGATGAGGAAACCGAGGCACAAAGATCTTAAGTGACTTGCCCCAGGTCCATCAGTAAGTAACCACAATATGATTCTAGCCCATGCTTTGATGATTATGCTAAACTGCCTCCTTAGGAAAAAAATTATTTTGTCACACAACTGTATGTTGTGAAATTTGTATAGTTGAATAATTTTCGTGAGTCAGAACACTTGTAAATCAACAGTGTAGTTCACAAAAGTTATTGCCCAGATACAAACTCATCAAATTCCTGAGTTTATCCAAAATGAGATTTTATTTTTGTGTAACTCTCAGACTTTTATGTGCTTGTATAATTCATTTACTTATGTCATATAGCACTATATGTCTTTATGAAAAGGAGTCTTAACATATAAGTGCTTAACCTTTACTTCTTAATGATGAGCTTTTAAATTGTTATTGTGCTGACATAATTAGGTGTAATGCCTAAAATGCTTTGTGTGTATAGCTATAAAAAGCAAGTAATGTGATCTAGGACTGACAGTAAAGCTGTATCTAGGAAAAAATCCTATGGAAGGTTGAAATTGAATGTGGTAACTGCAATTATCTAAAAGGAAGTCTATTACCTTATGATAAAACTGTCAAAATAATGATTGGGTACTCCTACAAATTGTACAGAGAATCAATAAAACCAATATTACGTCATGGTTTGAGAATTTAGGAATTCCACCTTCTCCTAATTCATGAGAGGATGCTAATATAGGTAAGAAAGAGGTAATTGTAAGAGTTTTTAAAATCCTCTTTTGTTTTGTAAGTGACTTTTTTTACAGTAAATATTTTGCTTGAGAAACTCGATGAACAACATTCTTGGAAAATATGAATAGTATTTATTCATTAGTCAGATAAAATACAGACAACGTGAGTTACTTTCTTTTGCCTTGCAAGGACATACAATGCAACATTTTGAATAGATCTCCTTTGTTGATGGCAGATAACTTCTGCTTCAAGGGCCCATGCCTAGATCTTTTGGATCATGGTTGATCTGTTATGTCACTGTACCCAAGCTGACCCAAGCTGTATTTTTATAGGGATTACCAAATTCTTCTTGTGAAAACTAAAGATTGTAGGTAGGTAAATTTATCTCTTCACTAAGCCACCTAACCTCCAAGTTCTCGTGTCTTTCAGTCTAAGAAGACAGGTAACTAATATAGAATGATTTTGGGTAGACTGTGTTCTTTGTCTTGGTTCATCCCCTGGTCCCACATCCATAAATATTAGTTGACTTGAATTACATATTTTGTTGATAATGTATCTACCATTTACTTATGACTCTAGGATTGAGAGGATATTAAGGAATTTTGCAGATAACACGCAAAACATTTTAATAGAACTTTATTGTTTAAAAACGTTTTGATATGTTTTATTTGACCTATACAACACATCTTTTTTAATTTATTTTTTTACTTTGAATTATAGTTGGTATATAATATTATATTAGTTTCAGGTGTGCAACATACTGTTAAAACATTTATATACCTTACAAAGTGATCACCAACATAAGTCTAGTAACTACGGTATCTGTCACCATGCATAGTTATTACGATATTATTGATTCTATTCCCTATGTTGTACATTACATCCCTGTGACTTATAACTGGAAGTTTATGCTTCTTAATCCCTTTCCCTTTTACCTCCCACACTTACACAATAACTCTTTAAGATAGATAAGGCAAATGTTACTTTCCAGTTTTATGTATTATAAACAGAACTTCAGGATAAATGACCAGCCTAGTTACACAGTTAGAAAGGGCAAACTTGGAACTTGAACTCAGATCACCCATGATTACCTGCTCTTCTGCTTACCCTTATTATGTGCCTGAAATGAACAAAGGAATGAATACAAGCAGTGAGTGAGCAAAGAGACCTAGGTCTTCTGATTTCAAAGTCTTCTTTCCATTATTTAATGAACAACATTGTTTAGATAATGCCCAAGTGCTTAAGCTCTCTTAATGTCAGAAGCTTGTCTCCTTTCTACTTAAATCTCATCTATTACAGTTTCTACATATTTTTACTTGCTGAATTGGAATCCCAGTTTGATCCTATACTACCTTGTTTCCCCGAAAATAAGACCTAGCCAGACAATCAGCTCTAATAATACCCGGTCTTATATTAATTTTTGCTCCAAAAGATGCATTAGAGCTGATTGTCCGGCTAGGTCTTATTTTCAGGGAAACACGGTAGCTTTCACCTTGGGTAACTTCTTCACGAGCCATAGTTTGCTCTTCTTTAAAATTGGATAACAACATCTTCTTTTCAGTGTTACATAGATTAAAGATGATTTTGTAAAGTACCTAGCATGCTGCTTGGTACTCAAATGATAGTGATTTTTAGTGATGGGTCGTAGTATTCCAATAAATAGTTACTTGAAACATGGGAAAGAATTTACCCTTCATTTTCTTTAATTTCGAATTTTCTGAAAATCTTGAATTGAAAATTCTCTGATAATTTTGGAAATCCTGAAACCTCTTGAAATACTTTTATGATTCTCTATATGGGGAGAAATTAATTATGGTCTTATCAAAGCTACATAGAATGGGAGGATGGACGCAATGTCCTGAATTCTTCTATTAATTTATTTTATCTCATAATAACAAAACAACAGCATGTGTTTGTGTATATATATATGTATATATATATATATATATATATATATATATATATATATATATATACATATATACATATATATATATATGCTATGGAAACTTACAACTTTTTTTGTTTTTTGCTACAATTACTCATAATTATATCTTACACTTCAGGAATTCTTTTAGCCAACACTCTTTCAAAAGCAACAGGAGTTTCTTTTTTTTGTATGGTTAACAGAGGGATTAAATTTCTCATAATGTCATTTCTGGGTGCAACAAGTCCGCAAGAAAGTTTTTACATTTTTAAATAAAATTTTTATTGGGATAATTTTAGGTTTACAGAAAAGGTGCAAAAATAATGCAGAGTTCTTCCTATACCTGTCACTCAATTTTAGTTACCCCTAATGTTATAATTTATAATTTTATATTACTGTGGTACATCTGTCAACACTAAGACAAATAATTATCTAGTAATTGGTATATTAGTATTAACCAACCTCCTGACTTTATATGAATTTCACCACTTTTTCCATTAGTGATCTTTTTCAGGTCCAGAATCCAATCCAGAATCTCACATTGCATTTAGTGGTCATGTCTTCTAAGTCTCCTCTGGTGTGTGACAATTACTCAGTCTTGCCGTGTTTTTGATGAGTGATGGTTTTGAGAAATATCGATCAGGTATTCTGTATAAGGTATCTCAATTTGGGTTTATCTCATATTTTTCTTATAATTAGGCCAGCATTTTACGTTTTGGAAAATAATTCCACAGAGGTGAAGTTTCCATATCATCATATCATATCAGGGGGTCCATGAGATTAACATACTCTATTCTTTGGAAGCAAGTCACTGAATCTAGCCCACACTCTAACTGGGGAGAAAGATTAAGCTCCACCTCCTGGAAGGAGTATCTAGATATATTATTTGGACTTCTATAAGGAAGTTTTGTCTCTTCTTTCTGTTTATCCATTTATTCAATCATATGTGTATGTATATATGTATATATTTATACATACATATATATGACGTATGATAAAAAGATACAGTGAATATTTAAATAAAACATTTATTACAGTAAAAGACACATTACCATTAATCCCCCTCAAAAATACCCCCCCTCGCTTCAAACACACTTATCCCATCATTCTTGCCACTTTCTGAAGCAGTTCTGGAAGTCCTCTTTCATGAGTGTCTTTACTTCATCTTCCATCATGACAACGCTCTGTGTCACATATCGCTTCTGGTACAGCAATTTCTGTCAAATGAAAACATTACGGTGTGTCCTCATCCACCTTATTCACTGGATCTGGCACCGTGCGACCTCTGGCTCTTCCCCAAAGTCAAAATGCCCATGAAAGGTAAATGTTTTGAATCTATTCAGGACATCAAAGCAGCCACAACAGCGCAACTAAAGACACTCATGAAAGAGGACTTCTAGAACTGCATCAGAAAGTGGCAAGAATGATGGAATAAGTGTGTTTGAAGCGAGGGGGAGTATTTTTTTTTTTTTTTAAGATTTCATTCTTTTTTTTTTTCTTTTTTTTTCTTAATGTTCTTTCCTTTGTTGTAGCCACAGGTTAATTTCCAGGAACATTAATGAGTGGCTTTTTTTTTTTTTAAATTGGGGAAGGGGAACAGGACTTTATTGGGGAACAGTGTGCACTTCCAGGACCTTTCTCCAAGTCAAGTTGTTGTCCTTTCAATCTTAGTTGTGGAGGGTGCCGTTCAGCTTCAAGTTGTTCTTTCAGTCTTAGTTGTGGAGGGCGCAGCTCAGCTCCAGGTCCAGTTGCCGTTGCTAGTTGCAGGGGGCACAGCCCACCATTCCTTGCTGGAGTCGAACTGGCAACCTTTGTGGTTGAGAGGATGTGCTCCAACCAACTGAGCCATCTGGAAGCTCAGCGGCAGCTCAGCTCAAGGTGCCACGTTCAATTTTAGTTGCAGGGGGCGCTGCCCACCATCCCTTGCGGGACTCGAGGAATTGAACTGGCAACCTTGTGGTTGAGAGCCCACTGGCCCATGTGGGAATCGAACCGGCAGCCTTTGGAGTTAGGAGCACGGAGCTCTAACCGCCTGAGCCACTGGGTCAGCCCAAGGAGGAGTATTTTGAGGGGGATTAATGGCATTGTGTCTTTTACTGTAATAAATTTTTTTATTTAAACATTCACCATATTTTTTATCACACCTCGTATACACACACACACATATATATATTTATATATATGGACTTGTATATATTTATTTTATACCTGGGTTATAATTTCACTAGACACCTTTTATTTAGATTCAGGAGTTAAATTTGTGCTACCCCTTCTATTCTTTTAATTCCACCTTCTGCTTTTCTCCTCCCTCTGTTACCCATAAACTGAGCAGTCATAGATCCTTGTCTGTCATTCATCTCGATGATGAAATTATTTAACATCAGTCCCAAGTAAAGCCCTCTGCAGTATGACTGATAAATTCTCTTTGGTTACATACTCTTCTTCATAAAAAGAGGCCTATCAGTGCTGTAATGTGTCAAAAATAAATTTTCTCAGTCTGATCTAAATTTTCACAAATCTGTTATATTTATTAACAAATACTTTTCTGTTTCATTTTGTTTTTGCAAACCAATTGGTTTAGATTACTAGGGGCAGTACTTTTTGAAGTGAAGAAATCAAAATAAAGGTGAATTCTTTTAAAACCTGGACCTGATTTTGGTTCTTTTCCGTACTTCAGTCACCACTTTCCCATACATTTGTCAAAAATGCTGGTCAATTGGTG
>NC_142503.1:134547500-134587500 GCF_057876585.1 Rhinolophus sinicus
GATATATGCAGAGAATATGCAGATAATACGTTTATAATGGAATACTTAAGATAGTAATAATAACTGTCAGGGAGAGAAAATACCACTGGGGTTTGGGAATGGAAAGGAGTCTTATCTTCATGGTATATATCCTTTCGTATTGTTTGAGTTTCTTACCATGTTGATGTATGAGCCATTAAGAAAAACAATAAATTAAAATATTAAGAAAATAATCCAAACTTTGTCTCCAACATAGGAAAAATCAATGAGGAAACTGTTCCATAAAGCCCACCGTCTAGTTTAAATAATGGATGTAGAAGGAAATTTAGTTCATGTATGTAGTTCATAAAGATAAATTGCACATGGAGAGAGATAGGTTCTCACCATATAATATTTTGCAGATATTTCATAGGATCAAACATAGAGTGATACACATTACATGCATTCTCTATTTTTGAATCATTTGCAACTAAGTTATTAAGGATTTTTTGTTTATTTGTTTTTTAATTGAGTCAATCTGAGTCTTTTTATACACTACTTTGCTCATGTTTGTGACCTGTTTTGGATATTTTGGTATATGGCACTTTTCACAGCTATCTGTTGCTATGTACGAGGTCTGACAATTAAGTTTGCGAACTCATCCTACAAAAAGTGCTACATACTTCATTGCTGAGTATCACTACAGTCATCTTCAAGGTACTCCCTTTGGGAAGCTGTGCACCAATGCCAGCACCTAGTCCACCCTTCAAAGTGATTTTGGAACTCTTTCTGGAATGGCCATCAGAGCTGTAGTGGTATTACCCTTGATGTCCTGAATATCATCCAAATGTCCTTCTTTCAATATTTCCTTTATCTTCGGGTAAAGAAAGAAGTCATTGGGGGCCAGATCAGGTGAGTAGGGAAGGCGTTCCAATACAGTTATTTGTTTACTGGATAAAAAATCCTTCACAGATAGTGAGTGCCCTGTGAACTTGTGCATTGTCATGATGCAAGAGCCATGAATTTTTGGCGAAAATTTTACGTCGTTTTTGTCTAACTTTTTCACACAGCCTTTTCAGCACTTTCAAAGAGTGAACTTGGTTAATTGTTTGTCCAGCTGGTACAAATTCATAATGACTAATCCCTGTGATATCAAAAAAGTTTAGCAACATCATTTTGACTCTTGATTTGGACTGACAGAACTTTGTTGGTTGTGGAGAACTGGCTGACTTCCATTGTGCAATTTGACGCTTTGTTTCAGGTTCATATTGGTACACCCATGTGTCATCACCAGTGACAACACGACAACAAAACATCATCTTGCCTCTCCAAAGGGTCTTGGCAAACTTTGACTCTCCTTTGCTTTTGTTCATTGCTTTTGCTCCTTCAGGAGCATTTTTGCACACACCTGTTTCATGCCATGATTTTCAGTTAAAATTTTCCTGTTTCTCTACCGATGTTTACTTGGTCTGTTATGCTTCTCACAGTCAGCCAAGGATTTTGATGCACAGCTCAAAGACTTTTTGCAATGTTTTCGTCAGTTCTCTTGTTATTGGCGCCCTGACCTCTCTTCATCAGTGATGTATTCTCTCCCCTCAGAAAAACTTTTAATCCATTTGTACACTGCCATTTTCTTCATGGAACAATCCCCATAAACTTGGACTAGCATGTCTCTGATTTTACTTCCACTCTTGCCAATTTGAACAAGAAGTTTAGTGTTTGTTCATTGCTCTAATTAAAGCTCAGACACTCTCGCAACGGCACACAAAATCACACAACAATAATAATGAACACCACTCAGCAAGACACCCCCACATGTGACATGAACACAGCTGTGAGACACTGATATACCAAGGTTATGAAATCTTACCGAGCTGTTTGTACATTACTACCAATGTAAGTTCAGGGTGGCAAGTTCGCAAACTTGATTGTCAGACCTCATATATACCTGTCATTATTTAACAAAACCTTTTTTGTGTGTGTTTTTTTGTACTAATGTTTTCAGGCTTTTTTAACATCTATTATCTCATTCAATCCACATTGTGTATGGGAAGGGAAAATAACATTACACCCATTTTATAGATGGGGGAATTAAATCTCAGAGAGAGTAAATCTCTACCTCAAGAGCATGCATCCCCCAAAATAGCAGAACTGGAACTATAAACCAGACAATGTATGAGTCTTCAAGAAAAATCTATGTCTATCAAACACAGGATGATACTTTTAAAATGTCAAGAATTAGTATAGTAATACATTAGTCAATCAGTAAAATACAAAATTATTTATTTTATTCCTAGCTAAACAAAACTATATATTACAAAACTGCTAATTAAGAGATACAATTTATAATATAGTTTGTTTATCAAATCATTTTAGTAATTTCCAATCTTTTTAAAATTTTTTTTTTATTTTTAGGAAATGTTGACGTGATCTCCCTCTATGACATGGTGGCTGCTAGCTAAATGATGCCATTGTCTGATATAGGAAATGCTCCAAATTCTCCCAATGCCATTGATAGACATTGAGTGATTTGTACAAAAAACTGCTCCTAACATCAATGATATTTCTCCTGCTGTTTATCAGTTCTATAAAACAAATATCAATTGCATTCAAACGACTTCTAGACTTTCCAATAGTGTTGAAGGCTTTATTCAATATTTGTGTTATTAACTAAGCCATGAAAATACTTTATTGGAATGCCATATTTAATTAGTTGTCTTATTAATTTTTAAAATCAATTTATAATTTATATACTATAACAAGTTCATTCGTTTCTCCTACCCTACCCCCACTCTGGCAACCACCAATCTGTACTCTATATCTGCGAGTTATATTTATAAACATATATGAATATATATAAGATTGATATATAAACATATATGAGGTCTGACAATTAAGTTCATGAACTTGTTGCAATGATGTTGCTAACCTTTTTTGATATCAGAGGGATTGTTCATTATGCATTTGTACCAATTGGACAGTTAACCAAGTTTACTATTTGAAAGTGCTGAAAAGGCTGTGTGAAAAAGACGAAAATGACTTGAACTTTTCACCAACAACTCATGGCTCTTACATCACAACAGTGCACCAGCTCACATGGCACTGTCTGGGAGAAAATTTTTATCCAGTAAAGAAATAACTGTATTGGAACACCCTCCCTACTTACCTGATCTGGCCCCCATTTTACCTGAAGATCAAGGAAATATTGAAAGAAAGATATTTTGATGACATTCAGGACATCAAGGGTAATACCATGAAAACTCTGATGGCCATTCCAGGAAAAGAGTTGCAAAATTGTTTTGAAGGGTGGACTAAGCATAGCTTCCCAAGGGGATCACTTCAAAGGGGACTGTAGTGATACTCAGCAATGAGGTATGTAGCACTTTTTCTAGGATGAGTTCGCGACCTTAATTGTCAGACCTGTGTGTGTGTGTGTGTGTGTGTGTGTGTGAGTGTGTGTGTATTAGATTCCACATATATGAGAGATCATATAGCATGTATCTTTCTCTGTCTGACTTAGTATAACGCATTTGAGGTCCATCCATGTTGTTGCAAATGGGAAGATTTCATTCTTTTATGGTTGAATAATATTCCATTTTGTATACACACACACACACACAAAAGGTATGATCAATAAACAAAGTGAATGTTTTGATTTTAAAAAATTATTACAGCGAAAGTCACATTGCCATTAATCCCCATCAAAATACTCCCCCTTGCTTTGAACACGCTTATCTCATCATTCTTGCCACTTTCTAAAGCAGTTCTGGAAGTCCTCTTTTGTGTCTTTAGTTGCACTATAATGGCTGCCTTGATGTCCTGAATCAATTCAAAACATTTACTCTCCATGGTCATTTTGACTTTGGGGAAGAGCCAGAGGTCGCACATTACCATATCCAGTGAATAAGATGGATGGGGATACACCATAATGTTTTTATTTGACAGAAATTGCCGTACCAGAAGCGATGTGTGACATGGAGCATTGTCATGATGGAGGATGAAGTAAAGACACTCACAAAGAGGACTTCCAGAACTGCTTCAGAAAGCGGCAAGAATGATGGGATAAATGTTCAAAGCATGGGGAAGTATTTTGAGGGGGTTAATGGCAATGTGTCTTTTACTGTAATAAATATTCTTTTATTTAAACATTCCCATATTTTTTATCATACCATATATAGAGACATAGATATAGATAAAGATATAGATATAGATATAGATATAGATATAGATATAGATATAGATATAGATATAGATAGATATACCACAACTTCTTTATTCATTAATCCATCGATGGACACAGGCGGCTTCCATATCTTGGCTAGTGTAAATAATACTGCAATGAACATGGAAGTGCATGTATCTTTTAGAATTAGTGATTTTGTTTTCTTTAGATAAATATCAAGAAATGCAATTGCTGGGTAATATGGTAGTTCTAGTTTTAATTTTTTGAGGAACATTATACTGTTTTCCATGGAGGTTGTACCAATTTACATTCTCACCAACTATGCACAAGGGTATCGTTTTCTCTACATCCTTGCCGACACTTGTTGTTTCTAGTCTTTGATCAGCCATTCTAACAGGTGTGAGGTAGTATCTCATTGTGGTTTTGATTTACATTTTCTTGATGATTAATGATGTAGAACATCTTTTCATCGACTTGTTGGCCATTGCTATGTCTTCTTTGGGAAAAGTGTCTATTCATTATCTTCTGCCCATTTTTAAATCAGAGTATTTGGTTGCTTTTTGTTTTGTTTGTGTTTTTTGCTATTGAGTTGTATGAGTTCTTTATCTATTTTGTAGATAGCCCCTTATCAGATATATGATTTAAAATAGTTTTTCCCATTCAGTAGGTTGCCTTTTCATTTTGTTGACAGTTTCCTTTGCTGTGCAGAACTTTTTAGTGTCAGATTCAAAAAATCATCACTATAACAAGAAG
The DNA here is from genome assembly GCF_057876585.1 of Rhinolophus sinicus. Classification (NCBI taxonomy): domain Eukaryota; kingdom Metazoa; phylum Chordata; class Mammalia; order Chiroptera; family Rhinolophidae; genus Rhinolophus; species Rhinolophus sinicus. The sequence goes on from NC_142503.1 coordinate 134,552,395, forward strand.
CTTACCACCTATGTATGTTTTCTTCTAGGAGTTTTATGGTTTCAGGTCTTACATTCAAGGTTTTTGTTTAGGTTTAAATTATAGATACAATTCAGAGGCTAGTCACAATCTTCACTTAGACTGAATGTAACAATTATTCAAGTTTACCTTTGTATTTATGAAATGAAAACTCACTAATGACATTAAGGGTAGGTCACTCCAGACCACATGAAATAAATCTGACTTTCAGGACTTAAACTTTCCATCACGTCTTGAATCAACAGACTTACAAGCAGTGAATGCAAAAATTAAGTTGTCTTTCTCTTTTATTTTTACTTTTTTTGGCCACAACTTAGCAAAGGCATATGCTTCAAACTCAAATGACTTCACTTCAATTTGAAATTAAGAAATGTTTTCAACCATAGTCATTTGATAATAACTTGCTTCAAAATAAGCAGCATGCTTCTTTTTAAGGGGACCCACAACCCTTAACATGTGATTCAACAGTATGGTAAATGAAAAAACAAAGTACTCTCAAAAATGATCCCCAAATTTATTCCAGTCTGCCGTTTCAGTGGTTTTGTTTCTTTGTTATTTGGGTCCCTACTTCATGGCTAAAGGTGCAAGCCCCACCATTTTCTTCTTCGTTGCAATGATGATGAACGCTCTGAGAAAGAGGAGCTGGGCTTCTGCCAAGAATCTACTTTCGACTTCAGTGTGTTGCAGCCTTCAAGATCTGAGCATTTTCTCCTTTCTCCCAGGGACCACTAGGTACCTTATTACCAAGAAGAACGACCCTTTGACAGCACAACTGCAATCCAGAATCCCACCAAATTGTAACCTTAGAGATACCAATAGTAGTGAAAAACTAATCAAGATCAGAAGGTCAGAAAGACAAATGCATTAGTACATATGTAACATGGGGTCTCAGCTCCCACTCCCCGCATAAGAATGCAGGATATGGTGAGGCCAAAAAGGAACACCAACAGAGCCACAGATAGGAGGTTCATACCACTATAGTCTCACTGGCGGCTGGGGTGGAGATACAGGAAGGAGGCTCCACACAATGTGCAATCCGCCGTCCGCTTCTCTGCCAACAAACCAACCCCCTAGCGTAGCCACAGCAGTTATATTAGTGGCTAATGGCTAACCAGTAACAGCTGATGGCCACCCAGCCACAGCGGATGGCCATCTGATTACAGCTGATGGCCATCTAATAACCGAGCCAGCATATTTTCACATGAGACCGAGAGCCTGGAAACTGCTCTCTGGGACTCGGTCCCCACAACATATATAGTCTCCAAGTCATTTGACAATTTTCTTGGCTTGCAAAAAAAATCATTTTAAAGTTTCTTTTGATGTACTTATTGACTTTTTGCTTACAATCTTTACACTGCCAGTATTCTTAATGTGTATGGATTTCCACCATATGAGACTACTGCCTTTATTTCAACTGCAATCCATTTCATAAAATGTTGAACCAGAAACAGCCTCCTACCACCTCACACAATCTCTATTATTCTCTTACTCAGTTTTTACTATAAGCAAAATACTAATTAAATCAGTTATTTACGAAAAAATATTACATAAAACAGCTGAAACTAAAAGGCTTGGTTATTAAAAGTGAAGGCAGATAAATAATAAATTAAAATAAAAGGCTGGCTTGCTATTTAAGTTGCTTGACAACTTGGATTAATCCAGCTTTAAACTGTCTCTTGCCATTACACTTAAATTGATTAAATAAAACAGTACTAGATATAGATATAGATATAGATATAGATATAGATATAGATATAGATATAGATATAGATATAGATATAGATATAGATATAGATATAGATATAGATATATATACCAGTAATTGCTTAATTTCTTCAAAGTAACTTGAACTTTTAATATGTAATAATAATAATAATAATAAATTACAGCAACCATTTATCAAGAGTCTGCTACATGTTAGATACTTTACATGCATTATTTCTAACCTTTACTATAATCCATCTGGGCAAAGTTTTAGCATACCCATTTTACAGAAAATGAAACAAACTTTGAGATTTTAAGTGACCAAGGAAACTACATAATCCTATTTTTTCCAATTTCTTTCAGTTTCAGTTTATAATGTGTCAAATGAATTGTTGGTTCAGTGGTTCAACCATTTTAGCAAATATAGTCACTGATTGAACCAGTGTAATTTACTCTTTGTCTTAGATTTAGGGAGACACAGCTTGACAGCTGCAAGGAACATGTTGAATGTCAGTGAAATAATGGAGTGTGGATTGGTTCGTATCATCTTAAAGCTTCTGCTCACAAGGGCACCAACATTAAACTAGTTTTAATGATTAAATTGATAGACATTTCTTGGAGCAAAAAGTGGTGGCTACATCCTGTAAGTTTGTTGTGTACTACCAAATCTTGTCTGGGCATGAAAAAATCAAGCACACATCACTAATAAAATTGTCATCCTCAAGGTTAAAGCCGTTTCCTTCTTTTCATCTAAAAGAAGGAAACAGTATTGTTGAGTTACTGATCAGATTCCAAAAGCAGCATTGAATTTAAATGGATGACCATTCTGCAACCTTACTTACTTTACCTGTTTTTGGTGACGAGTAGATAGACCAGGCTTTACTTCATTGAAGATGGTATTCCTTGTCTCCATTCCATAATGGCAAAAGCTTTCATTCTGGTCATAGAAAAAGAAGTCTAAAGTTACCATTCAGGAATGGTATATCTCTTTAAGCTCTTCCCGATGGCTTTTATGGCAATGAAGAAACCAAGGAGCATATTTTTCTTGCCATTTTGCATGCTGTTTTTAGTCTTTATCTGGCAGCATGCCTGGAGAGTGAGGGTTGGTCTCTAGATAGATCTTTAAGTCTTTCTCCTTGCCAATTACCATCACTCAAATACCTTCATTATCAGTGGGTATCTTAAACTATGGGTTACACCTCCTTTTTATTCCACTTCCAGAAGTAGAGCTTGTAAAATAGATGCTTCTATAAATGATGTCAGTCAGCTGGCCATTTGTCTGTGCCTAAAGATAGAGTTGGAAAGACAACAGTTTCTGAAAGAAAAAAAAAAAGGTAAATAATCCAGTGAGAAAGTTTTTATATACAAACTGCATTATCTCTACTAAATATAACATAAAAATTAATGTTCTAAAAAGGAGCCTAAGGGTGCCTGGCTAGCTCAGTCGGTAAAGCATGAGACTCTTAAAAAGGAGCCTAAGTTTCTAAAAGTAAAATTCCCCATTTTGCTTAAACAATTTTACACCAAAACTTACAGATTGTTTAGTATCTTTAATTTCATGTTTTCCTTCCTCCAACTCTCCTTAATAAATACTCAATAATGTTCTCATCTACAATAGTTCTAGTTCTAGTTTTTTAAGTCTTTTTAAGGCATAAGCATAGAAAGAAAAGACTAAAAAGCAAGTCAATAAAAGTTGTTATATTTATGTTAAATTGTATGACAATATATTCATGTATGTATGGGGAAAATATTTTATATAGATGAAACAATGGTCCATTCTATTTGGCAGTATCATGGAGTGCTTCCAGAAGTAGGTGGCATTTGAGTTGACTCTCAAACTTGGTCCAGTGGTGGACCAAGGCATTCCTGATTTAAATAATAGAATGAGCAAAGCCACAGGATGATGGCCTCATAAGTTGTCCAGTAAGATTTGAATATCAATGTGTGAAGGGTTTGGCAAGGTGGAATAATTCAAGATAGTAGAAAGTCATCTTGAGCTTTATTCTGTCAGCAAACAGGAAATACTGGAGGCTTTAAATAATACGATTTCTGATAAAACTCACTTTATTTGTTCAAAGTAGCTTTAACCAACTAACCAGTGTTTTGTTGAGATACTCTTATTTGACAGTCTTTCATCCAGTCTCATACATGTGTGCTGCCTGGGCTGGCTAAAGATTTACAGATACAAATGAGTCACTATGTTGATCTTGAACTATAGAATTTTAAAAAGTAAACCTGAGAGAAGATGTGAGCTACCTTACCTTCTTCTAGTCGGAAAGAGCATCAGGCTTAGGCACAAACAACTGCAGGCTAAGTGGCTGGCAGCCAGGAAAGATTGCAGAAATAGAGAAAGACGATGTCTTCTAGAACCCATTCTTGTTTATTCTCATAACAATTATCGTTGCTCTTTCTTTCTCTACCTCCTCCTTCTTCTCATTTTCTCCCTAAAAGAAGGAAAGGGTGGTAGAAGAAGATCTTGGTGTATCTGAAAATGAGCTAGCCTTTATTCTCTACTATTGTCCCTACTGAGGTTCCATACAGCACAGAAGTGAACTGCACATAGTTGGATGGAATTCCTCTCAAGACACTGCCAAGCATGGTAGGGGTGACAGCCATCTGTGGATTGCTTTGTGATTCCTGCCAGGTGACCCCGGGTGGGGCATGGGCGACAGCTGAACTTGACCTGCAGCTGGTCCCCTCCCACGTGCCCTGGGGCTGGTATCCCAGTGGCCACCTTCAAAATGAGCTGGAGCATCACCCAGCCACCTCCAAGGACAACACACCCAAGGGGCAGGCACTAGAGCCCTACTGAGGCAGACCCTGCTCTGTAGGGTCTGCCCCTGTACCACAGCTCCTCCACTGTAGTCATGGCCAGTACTCACAACCAATGAGACTGAGGGTCAATCCCTTCCATTGACATGCAAACAGCAATCAAGTTTCAACTATAACAGGAAGGAACACCAAGTCACACAAGGAACACACCTGGAGTGTGAAGCTCAGGTGGTCAGGAAGACTTTACTACATAGCCTCACTGCACACCTACTACATAAGGCCACTTTAAGACTGGGAGACATAGTATCCCTACCTAATACATAGAAACAAACACAGGGAGGCAGTCAAAATGGGGAAACAAAGAAACATGTCCCAAATGAAAGAACAGAACAAAGCTCCAGAAAAAAAACCTAAACAAAATGGAGATAAGCAATCTACAAGATGCAGAGTTCCAAACACTGATTATAAGGCTGCTCAGTGGTCTCAAGGAGAACTTCAACAAAGAGTTAGGAAAGAATAAAAATGAAGATAGAAAACATAAAAAGAACCAGTCAAAAATAAAGAATACAATAATGGAATTGAAGAATACATTACAGGGAATCAACAATGGGTTAGATGAAGCAAAGGATCAAATCAGCTACTTAAAAGATAAGGTAGCAGAAAACACCTAATTAGAACAACGAAAAGAAAACAGAATCCAAAAATATTAAGGATACTTTCAGGGGCCTCTGGGACAACATCAAGTGTAACAACATTCGCATCATAGGGGCACCAGAAAGAAAAGAGAGAGAGCAATGAATTGAAAACCTACTTGAAGAAATAATGACAAAAAACTTCCTGCACCTGGCAAAGGAAAAAAATATACAAACCTGGCAAAGGAAAAAAACATACAAGCCCAGGAAGCACAGAAAGTCCCAAACAAGATAAACCCAAACAGGCCCACACCAAGACACATCATAATTAAAATCCCAAAGGTTAAAGACAAAGAGAGAATATTAAAAGCAGCAAAAGAAAAGCAGGTAGTTACCCACCAGGGAGCTCCCATAAGATTGTCAGCTGATTTCTTAACAAAAACTTTGCAGGCAAGAAGGGAGTGGCAGAAAATATTCAAAGTGATGAAAGGCAAGGACCTACAACCAATATTTCCCTACTGAGCAAAGCTAACATTTAGAATCAAAGGACAGACAAAGAGCTTCCCACACAAGAAAAACCTAAAGAAGTTTATCACCACCAAACCAGTATTACAAGAAATCCTAGAGGGAATTTTTTAAGACAAAACAATTAAAAATGTGAGTAATAAAATCACAAATACAAACCTATCAACAATTATTTTCAATGTAAATGGATTAAATGCTCCAATAAAAAAATAGGGGGCCTGAATGAATAAGAAAACAAGACCCAATGACGTCATAGAAATGGCAGCGTGAAGTGAGCCTCTTGAAATCTCCCCTGGAATTTACAACAAATTGAACAACTATACCTCCACAAAGGACTCCCTGCACAACAGACAGTCAAGACTAAGAGGAACACAACTGAAATTATCTAAATGTGCGCAAATTGCGCGAGCAGGGGAGGAGGGAAGGAGGAGTGTGGGGACGGAGCCGCGCAGGCGCAGGACACAGGCCTAGCTCAGTGCTCCGAGCTTGCTGCTTCCCAGAACTACCGCAGCTGTGGGAGAGGGAAGAACTCGGACTGCTAGGGCTCTGTTTATGGCCCACAGGGCTGAGGAAACAGTACATAACACGGCTGAACCCAATGCTCATGGCAGAGACCTCGGAGCAAAGACTGAGGGAAAATGGCTGAAAATGGTGATTTAAGCTCTCACTGCTGAGCAGAGAACAGAAAGCTTACTGTAGGCATGGAGCCTCGCTGCCCCCTCTCCACCCTCCCAGAGTTTGCCCCACCCCCACCTGCCCAGTGCTAGAAGCAGAACTGTAGCAGTGTCAGATCAAAAGAACCGAATATTTGCACTTCAGAGAACTGTGGCCCACGGCCACAGACTTGCACCCCAACTAGTTCTGGCAAAGGGGAGGGAACCATAGAAATAGGACTGGCAGTGGTGGTAGTCTTCGCCCTTATCTGGGTCACCTCACAACCCACTGAACCCCTGTCCCTACCTATCTGGGTGGATCCCTGCAAGAGTAAACAGAGCCACTGAAACACACAGGCTCTGAAATTAGTGCAGGAAGAGCTTTGGAACTTCAGAAGCTCTCCACATCTCCCCACAGAGGTGATACCCTGTGACCCAGGTGAACTGTTCACAGAGGAGAAGTCCCCTTCCAGGGAATCCTGCTATTGTGTGAGAAGTCGGAACAGTGCAGAGAAAATGTAACACTGCAGCATGAGAGAGAATACAAGGCTGCAGTTAGAGAGAAAATAAAACATTCTACCAACACCTGCTGGAAAACAAAAGAAAGACCTCTTCCTATCAACCTGTTGCAGAACCCACTCCTGTAGATGCCTAGAATGAGAAATAATAATTTGTTAATTGCCATGAATAACCAAGGTAACAAGACAGCTCAGAAAGAAAATAAAAAGTCTCCAGAAAATGAACTTAAAGACATGAAAATATGTGACTTAAATGACAGAGAATTCAAGATTGCAGTTCTTAAAAAACTCAAAGAGATGCAAGAAAACACAGACAGGGAGTTTAATGAACTCAGAAACACAATCAAAGAACAAAATGAACATTTTACCAAAGAGATTGAAATTTTAAAAAAGAACCAAATAGAATTTCTGGAGATTAAGAACTCAATAAAAGAAATGAAGAATGAAATAGCCAGCTTAGGTAGTAGAGTTGACCAGATGGAAGAAGGTATCAGTGACATCGAAGATAGAAATCTGGAAATGACACAGACGGAAGAAGCGAGACTTGAGACTTAAAAGAAATGAAAGAACTCTACAAGAACTTGCTGACTCCATCAGAAAGAGCAATATAAGAATAATGGGCATACCAGAAGGCGAAGAAAGGGAGAAAGGAACAGAGAATATATTCAAACAAATAGTCAACAAGAACTTCCCAAACTGGTGGAAAGAACTGGATCCTCGAATCCAAGAAGTAAATAGAACACCTAATTACCTCAATCCCAACAGGCCTTCTCCCAGGCACATTGTATTGAAGCTGTCAAAAATTAACAACAAAGAATCCTCAAGACAGCCAGGGAAAAGAAGACGGTAACCTACAAAGGAAAGCACATTAGGTTATCATCAGATTTTTCAGCAGAAACTCTACAAGCCAGGAGGGAGTGGACTCAAATATTCAAACTATTGAAAGAGAGAAATTATGAGCCAAAAATAATATATTCAGCGAAGATATTCTTTAGATATGAAAGAGGAACAAAGACCTTTCCAGACATACAGAAGCTGAGGGAATTTTCTAACACATGACCTGCACTACAAGAAATACTGAAGGAGGCTATTCAACCAGCATAAATAGGGATAATTTGTGACAACAAAAACATAAAAGGTGGGAGAGTAAAGGTCTGAACTGGCATAAAGTAATGGCGAAAGTAAGTATGCTGAAGAAAATGGAATACTCTAAATATGAAACTCTCTTTTATATAAACTTAACAGTAACCACTCAAAAAAATCCAGAACTGAAATATATAACATAATAAAAGAAGAAACAGAAGGGGAAATAATAGAATACAACAACACTGAAATAATAGACGGCAACAAAAAGGCAAAGAAACAACAGAGATACAATCCTACCAGAAAACCAAAGATAGAATGATAGGAAATCCTCATATATCAATAATCACCCTAAATGTGAATGGAGTAAACTCACCAATAAAAAGGGACAGAGTAGCAGATTGGATCAAAAAATTAAACCCAACCATTTGCTGCCTGCAAGAGATACCTCTCAGCTACAAGGACAAATATAGACTCAAAGTGAAAGGGTGGGAATTGACACTCCAAGCAAATGGTATCCAGAGAAAATCAGGTGTATTCATACTGATAGCAAATATACACAATGGAATAGTATTCGGCCATAAGAAAAGATGAAATAATACCATTTGCGACAACATGGATGGATCTTGAGATTATAAAGCTAAGCGAAATCAGTCAGACGGAAAAAGCAGAGAACCATATGATTTCACCGATATGTGGTATATAAAACTGAAAACAACAAAAGAACAAGACAAACAAATGAAGAAACAAAAACTCATAGACATAGACAATAGTTTAGTGGTTACCAGAGGGTAAGGGGGAAGAGAAGTGGTAGATGAGGGTAAAGTGGATCAAATATATGGTGATGGAAAGAGAACTGACTCTGGGTGGTGAACTCACAATGTGATATATATAGATGATGTATTACAGAATTGTACACCTGAAATCTATGTAACTTTACTAACAATTGTCACCCCAATAAACTTTAATTTAAAAAAAGAAAGAAAAAAGACCCTTACGTACACTGCCTACAAGAGATGCACTTCAGATCGAAAGACACACACAAATGAAAACAAAGGGATGAAAAAAGATATTTCATAAAATGGAAACAAACAAACAAACAAAAAATCTGGGGTAGCAATACTTATACCAAACAAAATAGACTTTAAAACAAAGACTATGACAAGAAACAGAGAAGGACATAGTAATCCCACTTCTGGGTATTCATCCGAAGAAACCCAAAATGCTACTTTGAGGGGATATGCTCATCCATATGTTCATTGCAACATTATCTACTATAGCCAAGACATGAAGACAACCTGGGTGTCCCTGAATGGATGAATGGATAGAGGTGGTACATATATACAATGAATATTATTCAGTCATAAAAAAGAATGAAATTTTGCCATCTGCAACATGAATGGACCTAGAGGGTATTATGCTGAGTGCAGTAAGTCAGACAGTGAAAGACAAATGTCATATGATTTCACTCATACGTAGAATCTAAAGAACAAAATAAACAAAGGAAACAGAAGCAAACTCACAGATACAGAGAACATTTTGATGGCTGTCAGATGAAAAGGGCACGGGATTAAGAAGTACAAATTGGTTGTTACACAGTAGTCATGGGGATGTAGTGTACAGCATAACGAATATCATCAATAATATTGTAATAACTATATGGTATCAGATGGGTACTAGATTTGTTAGGGTAATAGATGGGAGGAGGGTTGGGGGCAGGGTGAACAAGGTGAAGGGATTAAGAAATACAAATTGGTAGTTATAAAATAGTGATGGGATGTAAGTAAATAAAGCATAGGGGATATAATCAATAATATGGTAAGAACTGTATAGTGCCAGGTGAGTATTAGTCAGGGGGATCACTTCTTGAATTACGTAAATGTCTAACAACTATACTGTACACATGAAATTAATATAAAATAATATTGAATGTCAACTGTGATTGAAACATTTTATAAAGGGGGGAAAGATAAGGGGAATAAGAGGTTCAAACTTCCTGGTATAAAACAAGTTTGGGGCCTGTAATATACAACATAGGACATATAGCCAATAGTATTATGATAGCATGGTATGGTGTCAGATGGTCACTGGACTCACCATGGTCATCACTGCTTTAGCAGAGGGAATATAATCAATAATCTGGTAATAACTATGTATAGTGCCAGGTAGGTACTGTTGAGTAACCATGATGAGCACCTGAAACAAATATAATATTGTATGTTAGCTATATTTTAATAAACATCTTAATTTAAAAAAAAGAATCGACGTGAGCTGTATGAATTGAGTCTAGAGGCACGTTGCATTCCGTCGCATGGAGCACTCCCCATGTCATTGCCAGAATTCCAGGTGCACTAGCATGAGTGTTTCCCATCTACTCCACCCTTATTTCCATGTCCTGATGCATGAGACGAGGTCCTCCATTACCTCTTACTTGAAATGCTGCAACAATTTCCTCGCTGATGGTGGTGGTGGTGATGATGATGATAATTATAGTTGACTTTAATGAGAGCTTTCAGTGGGTCAGGTTTTATTTTCACATTCATTTTTTAATTTTATTTTTAAATAATTTCAAACTTACAGAGAAGTTGCAATAAGCATGCATATCTCCTGTACACTTTCCCAAAATTCACCAATTTTTGTACAATTTTGCAACATTTACTTTAGCATTCTTTCTTTCTCTTTCCACATTTTTTCCTTGATAATTAGGAGTTGGTTGCATATATCATATTACTTTACTCACTTACATTTCAGTGATGTGTCATGTCATGTATTTATTTTACTATGTAACTATAGTACAATTATAAAATTGAGAAAATTTAACATTGATACAGTACTTTTATCTAACCAAAAGTCCATATAACAATTTCACCTATTATAAAGGACTCAATATGTCCTTTATAGTAATTTTTTTCCAGGGCAGAATCCAGTCCGGGATAAGACATTACAGTTGTCATGTCTCTTATGTCTCTTTTAATGTGGAATAGTTACTTGGCCAGTCTTTTGAGTAATGCAGGCCAGTTATTTTATAGAATGTCCCTCAATATGGTTTCTTTGCATTTGGGGCTGGAATACCAAGAAAGGAGGTTATGTGCTTTTAACAATATCACATTGGAGACAAACCCCCTTTTTTGGTTAAATTAACTTTTGATCACTTGGTTAAAGAGCTGTCTGTTTTCTCCACTGAATAGTTGATATGTTTCCTTCTGTAATAAGTAAATAATGTATAGTAAGATACTTCTTTATGATATAAATATCCTGTTCTTCATCAACTTTCCTCCACTAAGTTTAGCATTCATTGATGATTCTTGCCCGAATCATTTTTTTTCTATGTCGGTAGCAAAATGGTTTTTTTAAATTTCATCATTCCTTCCATATTTATTAGTTGACATACTACTGTAAAAGAGTTTTCTCTTCTTATTTATTTATCTATTTATAATTATAGACTCACAGATTCTTATTTTATTCAGTAGACTATAATCCATTACTTCCTTATTTATTTTGATGCTCAAGTTATCTCAGATTTGATAAGTGGTAGCCCCTTCAGGATGGCTCCATGTCCCTTTTAACAGGCCCTCACTATTGTGAGTACTCCCTCACTTTTAGGCACTGCAAGATGGTCCAGGCTCATTTTTTTAATCTTTCCTACTCCAGCCACGGGATCTGCGAGGCATCATATAAGTAAATAATTTCTCAACAAACCTACAAGATAGGTATTATTATCATTTGCATTATACAAATGAAGGAACTAAGACACAGAGAGGTTATACAAATACCCCACAGTCACAGAGGTATTAAATGGTGAAGCCACTAATATTGCTGCTTCTAGTCTTGTCTCCCATCCCCTGCCCCACACCCCTCACAGCCAAATCTACTCTCCACCAAGTTAACAGAATGATGTAGCTCAAATGAAAACACTGAATCTCCTCTACCACACAGCAATACCTTGGCACCTGGTATTCACACACTAAAAATTTATTGAAGTGAGTAGAATTAAACTGACAAAGACCTAGTCAATAAAACCTACCCCCATATTCTCCATTGCCTGTTTGTGTGTGATATGACCCTAGATGCATAAAAGGGATTCCTGGCCTGAAGTGAGAGGAGAAGAAAATGAGGGTGCTGTCATAGCTTCTAGGACAGACATGAAGATACCAATCTGGATCTACTTATCTCCCAGGTAACTTACACCTCTACAATTGAAATTCCAACATTAACAATCTCTCACTGCACCCTATTCATTCTTCCAGCTCTCAGAATCTCTCTATTCCTTTCTTCAAGAAAATATCCAACCTCTCTATCACCGACTATCGTCCCAGTCTGTCATCACCTCGTGTCTTCATTTCCTTTTCTAGCTAACTTAGACCCAATGGTTCAATAATTCAAGTATTACTCCCTAACCTCTATTCTCAACTTCCTAACTGTTCCTTCTCTGCAAACTCTCAGACTTGGAAGAATCCAAACATCTCACTCCTTCCCTGAAATTGCTGAGCACTTCTGGAGAAAATTATACAATGATATGGATGGTTGGCACCACAAATCTCCCTTGGCAAGGTTCAGCAATCTTTTGACCTGATCCTGAACAGCTCCCTCTCCCATTCCTCTCAACACTGATTCTAAGCTTTTACCTCTCTGTTTGTTCTTCCTCCCCGCCTCCTACAACTGGGGGATAATCCAGACTATCAAGCAGGACCCACATTATCTTCTGGGCCCCACACCTCTGTTTAGTCCATATGTATACCTGCCTTTATTTCCTTTCTTCTTGTTTCCTTGCTCTGGATCCCAGCTTGTACTACAACATTCTTCCATTAAATTATATCTTCTTGTACTTATATCCTTAATCTCTCAAATAGTCAGTATATCTTCTCTTTTATTGCTATCTCTTCAGCCATATAAATAAGCTCAGTTCCCTCTTATGTTGAAAAGTAAAATACCCCTTGATCCTACATCTTCCCTGTATCTATTGCCATGTTGTTTTTATTTTTCCCATGCATAAGCTTCTTAAAATTAGTTTATACCCACTGCCTCCACTTTCTCACCTCATTTTCGCTCCTCAAACCACTTCAGTTTGCCATCTGCCCATACCACTCCACTGAAACTGCCTTCTCCAAGGTCACCATGACCTCTCAGCAAACACTTATGTAACTTCTCCCTCCCTTTCATCTTGTTTTTCCTTAAAAAAATGTATTAGACATTGAGACTACTGTAGTGAATCAAATACACCTGACCTTGTCCTTATAAAATGCACAGTCCAGTGGGAGAAACAGATACTAGACAAATCATTACACAAATAATTATTAATTAACTGTAAATGTGATAATGCTACAAAGAAAATTTAAGTGCTATTATGAGAATAGAGAATCTAGCCTAATCGAAAGGGAAACTGGTAGAGAAAACTTCTACAAGGAAATGGCATTTAAACTGAGATTGGAAGAATGAATAGCAGTTAGCCCAGTTAGAGATGGGGGATGGTGGAGGAAGAAAAAGGCCTTTCAAAATGAAGGGACAGAAAGTGCGGGAGCCCTAATGTAGGCAAAAGGCTAGACCATTTGAACAACATAAAGAAAGGCAATGTGACTACATCAAAGAGAATGAGGGGATTGCAGGTGGGGCTGGAGATGAGGGGACAGAAGTAAAATCGATCGTGGTTTTAGAATATGTTAAGAAATTTTAACTTCATCTTAAGAAAGGTGTGTTCCCATTGAAGGATTTTATTTATTGTTTTATTAAATTTATTGGCGTGACATTGGTTAATAAGGTTATATAAATTTCAAATGATTTTAAATAGGAATATTATGGGATCAGATTTCACTCTAGAGTCCCTTCAAATCCAAATGATGGCAGCTTGGACTAGAGTCGTGGCAGTGGAACTAGAGAGAAGCATATGGGTTAGAAACGTATTTAGGGGTCTAATTATTAGGCCCTGCAAATTGGGTTGGAGTATATCGGTGATACAGAAAAGAGAAGTGACAAGGATCAAACCTAAATTTCTAGCACAGTCAACTGAGTGGATGGAAATACCATTTACCACAGTAGTGAACACAAGAGAAGGAGTTTCCTGGGGGCGGGGAGGTGAAAAATCACAAGTTTGAGGTGCCCCCAGACATATAGAGATGTCCATGGAGCGTTGGAGGTGCAGGTCTACAGTTCAAGATCAAATCTGGGCTGAAGATATAAACTGGGGTGTCCTCAGCAAATGGAGGGTACTGAAGCCACAGGAGACAGCGACGTGGAGGAGCGAGGGGAAACCTCATCTCTGCGTACTTACCCACGCAGCCCCACAGCCATCTGAACCACCAGTTCTCTCCATGACCTTTCTTTCTCTTTTGTTTCTTTGTATATGGTATTCCCTTCTGCTATGCCTTTCCTCCTTACCTCTTCCTTGGCTCTTATTTCTTCTTCAAGATTCTATTCAGGTGCCAAGGATTCTACGAAGTTTTCCTTTATCTTCCCATCAGTTATGTGTTTGCTGCCCATTGGTGAGATGGTCTTATAATATATCTGGTCTTATAATTCCCTATATATACCTCTAACATAACATTCATCACACCATAATATAATGTTTGTCTCTCCACTAGACTGTAAAGTATTTCTCTTTGAGTCCCACGGCCTGGCACAGGACCAGAGAGATAATAGTTTCTCAATATACACTTGGAAGGGAAACAAAAGTTCTTCCAGGAAACGGTTCCTATGTGAGTTGCACAATCTTTGACTATTATAACCAGAACGGACTTTGGATCTATTGTACTCTGACCGATTTTATAGGTAAGGAAATTGAGGCCCAGTCTCATTTTAATTAGTGACAGAAACAGATTTAGAATCTTGTTTTTCTGACTCCATGCTAGGCGTCTTCCTATTATGTCATTACCAAACAACCCCACAAACTATTTACTCAATGACTTGCATGCAAAATGTATGCCATGGAGGTCTTTTTTAAAGGTTGAATACTAAAAGATAAGTATACAGGTACAAATATACAACTGAAGTGACTGGAGTGATATAGAACCAATTGTGAATCTACACTAATATTGAGTTTCTACATGATTAGTAAAAGTAAAAGATATCTAAATGTCATGGATTGTTCATATGTGGTCCTATCTACGCTGGGAAGGAAGATAGGGAGTTGACTAAAAATAATGATGATGATGATGATGATGGTAACTGATATCTGTTGAATCCTCACCATGAACCGAATACTACGATAAATTCCCTCATGCATTCACTCATTTTATCCCCACGTCAAAGTCCTGTGAGAAGTTTAGAAGTGTTAGTTAGTTTGCCTAAGGTCACACAGTTACTTAGTGGCTGAGCCAGCATTTAGATCCAGACAGTCTGCTTCTGTAAAGCTACGTTTTAAACCACTGCGTTCTCCTGCCTTTGTTAGTTAAACTTGTACATCCTTTCCACGTAGGCAGCTCTAACTAACACTTTCTTTTCTTCGCTGATCTCTGTTTTAAAAAGTTTAAAAGAGCAATGAGTTATTCCTCAAAGTTACCCCTAATTGATAGAAAATAAATGAAATGAACTATTCTTTCTTTTCCAACCATTTATTTGGGTCAGAAAAAAAAAATATTTGAATGGAAAGAAGATAAATATTTCTTCATTCATGAGCAAGGCTCCATTACATTTAATTTTTTGGAGAAAAAGAATAATATAGAACAGTGCCATGTCTTCTATTTGTCTATATTTCTCTGTATATTTTGGTGTCAGTGCTATCTCGGATTATAAACTCTAGATGGCAGTGATCAAGTTAAGGTTCGTACAGTGTCTGGACAATGGTGTATATACTGCATAATACATAATAAACACTATTTGTAATTATAATAAGAGTGAGTTCTGGAAGAGGTAAGCAGGGTATAAAATTCATCTTCCGTATGGTTATTATTCCATTTATATGAGAAGTCCCCTAAATTCACTGAACCATATAAGGCCACATCTGTTGGAAAACATATCAGTTTTTATGAACATTAAATAAAAATGGTTAGATTTCATGACCATTTATCATATTCATGCAAAAATAATGAAATGGAAACATAGCAAAATGGAGGTCACACTGATAAAGAAAAGAGTTTTAAATGCTAACAAGTTCAATATTTTATATTTTCAAAAATCAAATACCTGTAAGTTATGCTTCAAAACGTCCTGTAATTGGAGGGCATTTTTGTTTTGATGGTGTTCCTTTTCTTGCTTAAGTATTAACCTAAGTGGCACAGACTCAGAAAATATGCCAAACATACTTATACATGAACTTTTCTCACAAAAGTTAGGCTTTTGAACCTTCAGAGAAACTGCTTGGATGAACAATTTTACCACAAGGAGAAAGAATGAACAACAGCTTTTAAACAGAATGAAGATAAAACTGGGGGTGAAGGAAGGGGGGAAACAGACAGAAAGAGGGAGGAAAAAAAAAAAAGAAGTTCTCCTCGCTGTATTTTATAGGTGAAGCAGATTCTACTTAGATTACACCTTCTAAGTTACTATGACAGAGGGTAAAGAGGGGTGGAAAGGAAACTTTGAGTGACATTTTTGACAGCAAGCTACAGAAATAACAATTTGACAGAAGAGGCCATCATAAATATAAGATCATCTCAGGCATGAATAGGATTCCCCTTAATGTAAAATATATGGAGCACATGTAGGATTCAATTTGGGGTGAAGAGAAGAGCCAGACGGAAAGGTTACCTAGAAGCAAGCTACTAGTGCTGAAGTCAGGAATTCTCATATCAGCTTAAATATCTCTAGTGAACATTTTTCGAGATTTTGAGGTATAGCTTTCAGTTATCCCTATTTATATCTGTTTCTAGCTTGATTGACTGAGCTGATGCACAACCAATAAATAGAGAAGGTTAGGATTTCTATTATTATAATACAAAGTTTGTTTTTATGCCAGTACTGAGATCTGTTTATCCTTCAGGTAGAGGATAGATCTCATTCTTGCCTAATCAATACAGACATCACAGATCAACAACAAATCTTCATATCGGCAAACAGACCAGTCAATATCTTATTATTATTTAATAAGAATTTCATTGTCAGTGTGCTGGAAAGAAAAATATTAGTAGAAAAGTCTGCATGTAGTATTATAAATACTCCTCTAACGTGAAGGCCAGAAGATGGGAAAGCACTGTTATCACAAGAAAAATTGAGCTCAAGTTAAGAGCTCTGGGATCTTATCAGAAGCTAGAGCTAATTCGTTTTATGAGCTGGACTGGTCAGTTGCCATCTTTACACCTCTACTTTTTTGTTGGAAAGATAAGAAGCATTGGTTGAATTATCCTCAAATCCCACCTTTCAGCTCTGAAATCCATGATGAGTAAATATTCTATTTTGAATTTTCATTAGGTTAAGGATCTAACAATCAGCTGAAACAGGATGACTAACCCATAACATGTTCCAGAAAAATATGAAATGACATGTTGAAGAGCATTTAAATTGAACAAAACAGATTTGTGTGTGTGCCACTATTGATATACAAATGTTGAATGTGTTTTACTGTATCTACTGAGTGTGATTGATAGGAGATGCATCAATTTCAAGGTTTCTGAATTTAACTAAATTGTTGTCAGTGGTATCGCTTCTTTAAAAAAAATTATATCCTTACAGAGAACAGACAAATTGAGACAGGATATATATAAAGCATCAATTGAGCACAAATATCCACTTACAATTTATATACATACATATATATATATATATATATATATATATATATATATATATATGTAGTTGGGAGTTTTTCAGAAATTTTGAGGAGCATTTTTTAAATTGCTTATGCTTTTTAGAATGCTTAGCATTTCTGTTTTGAAAACAACTTGTCTTCCTTTTCAAAATGTATATGCTAAACTGGCTCTGAGTCAGAATAAACTATTTTCATAGGATTGGGTCAGCTTCCACTTAACGAAAAAGAAGCCAGTGATGAAACAGTAGTTGAGATCATTAAGTCTCCAATCCGCAGCCCTTTTTCAAAACTCTTAAATGTGTGATCAAGAGGAGGAAAACAGGAGGCGATAGCTTTTCTTTTACCAAATTATTTTACTGAATTGTTAAATCCTTGTTTGCACCCTTCCCCTTCATACCTTGACCCTTTCTTCCTCCACCTTTCATTTAAATTTTCTCACTTTGGGACTAAAGCATAAGTAAGTCTGGTGCAGAAAAAGGAAAACAAGCAAAAATATTAAAAACAAAACAACAACAAAAAACTTGTCCTTTCATCTCTCTTCCATTGCTGTTTTGTTTTGCCCTCTCATTTCTGTCTGTATCTAACTTATATTGTGTCTACTTAAATCCTCTTTATACCCAGGATATTTTAGGTTTCCAATATTTTTAGACTGAATAAAAATAGCTTTAAATTGTTTAAATGTATGTCACAAATACTTCACAGATAAACTTTATTTAAAACATAAAAGAATATCAAGTGGCAAAAGCACAAACACAGGTTTTCTTCACAAAATTATAGGTATCTGCTTTTACTTTAAAAGATTTTTAAACTTTATGATAGAGGCCACCAGAAGTAAATTCATGTTCAGCAAGGTTAGCCAAAAAAAAAAGGGGGGGTGGTGGTGATGTGATGGGAGCCCACCCTGAGTCTAATTTAAAGTTTCCATTTATGTCATGTCAGATTTGGGGAGACTGAACCCTCACTGAATGCACTGGTCTGACTGTCTCCCAAGCTTGATACCCAGGGTTCATGACTGCAGTTCCTGGCACCATCATAAATATTCATACCCCTACTAATAATTTGCAAGCCAAATCCGTTTGGCTTTTTTCACCCCATCAATCTTATAATTAATAAGGGTGGTACTCTTGTTTCACTTTCCTCCAAAAGAAAAGATAAATGGAATAAAGAGTCATCCTGTAAATTTAAATAGGAGTGCCTCTCACTGATTAAAAGCTGATGCTATCATATAATGGTGGAAGGGGAGGCTTCAGCCATTTCTCTCACTGGTGTCTGACCTGGGGTGGGATGGGGGGGGGGGGCAGGGATAAGAGCAGAGGAAGCATTTCCAGATGTGGCAACATGAGCCTTGATCTGAAGAGCTTGAGTATCTATTAAATAATGCATAGGAGAACTTTGTGATATTATACAGAAAGTGAGTTGTAAGGTGTATATTTTCAAATTACATTCCATTGTTTGGCTAGATGGACATTGAATGTAGCATGCCAATATCCAGAGAATTAGATTCCAGTCTGCAGGTTCCGCCTGCAGTTTAGGATCAGAGATATTTTAGAAAGTTGTCAAAAATATAGTGATTATTGTGTCTCTAAAGTGACTGCCTTTGAATTAGCATGATAGCTGTGTTTCTAAATCTAGTTGTAAAGACTTGGTCTCCACAGAAACATTAAAGGAGGCATACATCACAAAATGACTTTACAAATAAATCATGGTAGGTAGGACGTGGTGTATATTGTCCATTCCCATTGGATTTTCTAAGGTAATTTATACCAAAGCAGGAAAATAAAATTGAACATAATTTAGAAATAAAATTTTGATAATTGAGCTGAGTAACTTGAACTTGTCAATCACCTGTGACCTTATTCTATTTACACTTCACTTGAACATTCAAAAGTCCTAAAGCCAATGGATAAGCTTCAAAGTATAAACAACTGCCTTTGCACTGTTGTGGTGGGCAATATCACCCCTTCTGAACAAATTATTTAATCTGTATTAAAATTAAGAGACCTGGATAAATAAGTAGCCAGAAAAATCTTAACTTAGCAGTGAGGTATTTGCTTCTAACACTTTTAGGGGAACTTACTTTAAAGGTGCAATAATGTGTTACTTTTATGTATTGGTTAGTTTGTTTTAGAAGCTCTTGTCACCTGAGATATTCTTAGGGCACCACCACCACCCTTAGTTAGGTGAAGGCAGAAGAAGGGGACATCAGGTATTCTTAGTGTTCTTTATCCTTAAAGTCTACAATTAAGTACCTTCTTCTGTAAAAGCATGTCATGTTCATGAAGTCCTTTAAAAAACATCTTATGTACAATTGAAGATTAATTTTTATGCCTTAAGACTATGCAAATACAATTACACATTTGATTTACTGCACGCACAAAAATGCTTTCCTCTACTGACTTTTAAAACGAAAGAAGTAAGAATGAAGCAAACCTAACTCTTTGGCCTCCTTGTGTGTCCCCAAGACCTAATCTAACCAGTCGCTTCAGGGCTGAGAATGGCCTATGACAGCCTACAGAGGGGCACCTGGAAAAGTGGCCCAGGCTGGGAGTCCAAGCCATTTTTGCAAGGTATTCTCAGCTAGGTTAGGAGCTGTGATTCTTACTCTGTCCAGGTTTCTTCCCCGGGCCTATAGGGGGTAACTGGCTTTTCCTCACTCTCTACCAAGCCTTTCTTAACCTTGCTTGGCTGCGGTGGATTTGGGGAAACTGTTGGGTAATAGAATCTCTTTCCTCTCCTCCAACACCTACTTTTCAAAAGCAGAATTCGATCCACCTAAAGCTTGTGGGAGCTTTCTGGGTCTTTGCTGTAGCTCTCCCAAGTCACCAAAACGAAGCAACACAGCAGTTTTCCTGCAGGAGAGCTGTTGAAGGGATGACAGAGAGATAGAGAGATGACAGAGGGACTTCATCCATGAAAGAATGCAGTGTTGGGGACAGGGGGAGCTCTGAAAATCACCCCTTCTCTCGTTTCAAAATCTGCTCTTGGACCCGGAGGTCGGTCTTCCATCCTTGGTGCCAACCAAAGTCACTAAGTCACGCAGTGGCCCTGACTGGCACCTGCCCAGCAGAGGCTGCTGCAGAGGGTTGGTGCTGGAGCTGGCTGGGCCTGAGCACTGCCTAGAGACCTTCGCTATCTTTAAAGCGCAATGGAGGCGGAGCGCTGAAGTTTTGAGCGCGGCTCTTCTGATTCTTCTGATCCGAGACTCTCGCTCTCGCCGACATGGGACCCCAGACGGTTACATCGAGGTACCTGGGAGGTGCCTGCCCTGCGCAGCTTCTCCAAGTCCTGGGAGTCGTTGGGGCCTGAAAACTGGATCTCTTTCTAATTTCCCCAGCAGCCCGGGAAGAGCCTGGGGGTAAAAGGAAGGTCGGAAACACCCCCTTCACTTAACCCCCACACTCCAAGAGGGTTGTCCGCTGCAGGGCTTAGAGAAGCAAGGGTACTTTCTCCCTCAGTACCACAAGTTCCAGCTCTTCCTCAGCTAGGGAGACCTGAGGGGTTTTGCCCAACGGGTGTTTTTTGCTTATTTATTTTGTTTTTTGTTTTTTGAGATGTAACGGGAGAAGGGGGAATTGGGGAGGATTGGGTCAGGGAAGTGGATAGCAATTACAGAGCTTTGTGGATGTCTGTGGACACGTTTGCCTAGGTCGCCTTTGGTGTGTGTAACAGAGAGAAGGAGCGGGAGGGAGGGTGGAAGGGAGGGAAGGAGAGGGTGGGGGGGAGAGAGAGGGGGAGGGAGAGAGAGAGAGAGAGAGAGAGAGAGAGAGAGAGAGAGAGAGAGAGAGAGAATATGAATGTACAAGGCTAAGGAATTGCAGGCCGAGTTAGTCTATGGAACTTGAGTCAGAGATGCACCACACCCAACTACCCTCACCTCACCTCCCTGGTCTGGAACAGAAACCCATAACTGGGTTTCACTTAACCTTTTTTTGTGAGTCAGTCCTACGGACTTTCTTTGTTCCCCAGCATTTGGAGAGAGAGGCTATCGAGGAAAGTGAGGCTGGAAACCGTGGGCAGACGTACAGACTGGACTCCCGGGTGCCTGGCTCCACTGTCCAGCGCTCACCTCTCTGGCCTTCGGGCCTGCCTTCAAAGCCTTCATGTAGGTGAGAATGCAAGGCTTTCCTCCCACCAATTTGTCTTGTTTGCTGTCAGAAGGGAAATTATGAATAGTGTTATTATTTTTATTTTTTAAAATCACCTTTGCCTGAGATTGTATTTGCCAGGCAAAGGGAAGTAGAGAGCTAAGAAGAGTTAGGATCATTTCAAATAAAAACTACCAGGAATGACAATTTGTGTTAGGGCTAAGATGGGGCTACTTTTGGACAGTGACCTGGATTGGCTCTGTTATTTGGATAGAAATAATCCTCCTGATATATTGCCTGTGTATGTGTACACAGCACCACCAACATTTTCAACATCCTTATTTTACTGGATTTCAAAATGCGATTGGGTTGACACATTCCAAAGCCTATTTCTGTGTGAGTGTGTTTTGGAGAAATACTTCGGACTGAATGGATCTGCCTGAAATACACACAGACAGGCAAAACAGAGGAGAGGTAAAGGAAATTCACACTAACTCTGAGAGACCTGGGGAGAAAAGGGGAAGAGGGAGCTAGAGAGAAAATGAGAAATTGTGAGAGGAGGAGGGAGGGAGACAGGGAGAGAGAGAAAGAGGAGGACAGGGGGTGGGGGTAGGGGGAGACGGGAAGAGGGGGGAGGGAGGGAGGGAGGGGGAGAGGGAGGGAGGGGGAGAGGGAGAGAGAGAGAGAGAGAGAGAGAGAGAGAGAGAGAGAGAGAGAGAGAGAGATTTCACACGTGCAGATCAAGAGCTTTGAAGCCTTCGACCCCGACCCCTAAACCCAAGTGCATCTCAGAAAACAGGTTCGGCTCGTATTTCAGGCGGTCTCCTTGCCCCGCGTCGGCGGTCCCCGGGGCCCTAATTCACTCCTGCCCTCTCTGCCCAATGACATTCGAACCTGGGAAAATAATTGCATTAGAGCAGATTACTTATAACCGATAGTTATCCGTCTTTTTCTGTTCGACAGAAGTCTATTAAACTAAGCACAGCCATTACCAGCTGAGCTCTAGAGCGCGCCTTCATTAAGAAAATTAAAATCATACTTTTGAATCTAAGCAAAGCCGGCGCAGGTCTCAAGAGCCCTCCCGCGTCAAACCCCGACGTTTTCGTAAGCCCGATTTTCCCGCGAATCTCTCTCTGCTTTTTGGATACCGTGGGTGAGGGTGAAAAGCTTGAGTGTGACGACAGTTACTCGAAGATAGGGAGGTCTGAGCTACAGAAGTACCATCTTTCTTCCCAACCCGTTTACCCGCTACCCCCTGCCTCCTCTCCTCCGGCGGGAGGCGGGGGGAGGTCTTTTCTCGGGAGCCTTCCAGTTAAAAGCACCTGTGCAGGCTTGGCCGGGATTGGGGGAACTGTTGGAGTGTCTCAGGCGGAGGATGGGTTCAGGGCCCGGGAAGCCGCGCGGGTGAACTTCCCCAGCCGACTTCTGTGGCCAGAGGCCCGCTCCAAGTGCACGTGTTACACACACACACACAGACACACAGACACACACACACACACACACACACACACACACACTAGCGCGTGGGGGGAGGGGAGGCTGTCCCCCTTCATTGCATTTCACACTCGCTCGGGGACCAACGTGGCCTATTAGCCAGCCTTCTGTCCGCCCGGGCACAGGAGCCTGGTCTTCTGGGCTGGCTGCTGCGTTTGCCTTGGACCCCGAATCTCCATCTCTTTGGCCGGATCTTCGGCCTCTGGGGGCCTATGTGAGTTTCCTCCTTGGTTTGGTAAGAGACTCAGCTCGCGGTACCCCGACTCCAGGCGGATGTCGGCGTTTCTCCGGCGCCCCAGCTGGGGGAGGAGGGAACAGGTGGGAAGCGCGAGCTGGGGGGAGGGCTACACCACTACCTCCCCTCCCGGTAGCCTCAGGGTAACAGTTCCCATCGCTCCATCGGAGGTGGGAGCTCCAACTCCACTTGCTATTGGAAACAGCTCCCCGCAGGAGAGCTGTCTGCTCAGTTAGGAAGGGGCGCGTTTGCATTGATTTTCTGTGGCATCTGGAAATTTGCAGGGTTTGAAGACTAATTTTTAGGATGGTTTAATTTTTTGTTAGCCACCTCCCCTCGTTTCAGCATTTTGCTTTTTCAAATGTTAATTGCTGTGTATTTCTCTGAAAGGTCTCCCCAACTCAGGGCTCTAAAGGAAAACACAAGCTTTTGCCCTTTTTGGGGGCGTCCTTCCCTAGGGCTCTAGGAACAGAGGGGCACTGCTTCCATTTTTGTCAGAATGACCAGTAATGGGGTATTCACACCTCTTTCTCCATGTCTAATTAGGGCTTTGAGGTTTATGAGAGGAAAATAGCGCGCGTACACACACACACACACACACACACACACATACACAGCCAGCACTCAAATACAGAATTAGGTGGAGCCAGCTTGAAAGTGTAATATTGTTTGCTCCTTGACAAGTGTCTACTTCTCTTTTCCATAATTTCTATTTGACAGAAAAGCCTTCCGAATTCAAATGACAAAAGTCAGCCAATAGACATGGACGAGCGAACATCTTTTACATGTCCACAGCCTTCAACTTACTAAATTGGTGTGTATTTTAAAAAATATTATTTTCAGGGGGAAAAAATAAAACAAATGCACCTTCACTGTTGTTAGTATTTTCTTGTCATCAAATGTAGACACATCATTCGATTTTTTTTCTCCTTTGTAGTGCAAGATGGGGAAATAAGAAATCAACAGCAGCCTTTTAACAGCAGCAAATGCAAGACTTTTGAGATGGTTCTCTTTGCTTCTGTTTTTCCTTCTTTGCCCTTAAAGCAAAACAAAAACAAAGATAAAAAAGGAAGAAACACTATTCCTAGGGAAGAGTTTATTTTGTTGCCACAATAAAGGGGTGGAGACAGTTAACAGCTATTTGAGATGATAATGCTTAGTGATCCCATTCTTTTAATCATCCTCTTCAAGTGCTTTAAGATTAATGGCAAGAGGTGTTTTTCGGTTCCTTGTAAGGACTTTTGCATTAATTTACTGAGAACATTGACCAGACTGTCAATGTCTCCAAATTTCATTAAGTCAAACTGAGACAAATACAATGAGATTTTCATATTTTCTTCATCTATGAGTATCTTACTGTAAATATTATTTGGATTCAGTTGCAACAGGGGACACGTGCTTCTATTTCCTTATTATAGGTAGACAGCTATAGATATATGAAATAGGTGTTTTATATGTAAACACATTATATATATATATATATATATATATATATATATATATATATATATATATATGTACACACACACATATATTTAAATGAACCAATATTGTTTGCAGATAACTTCCCCTCCACTTCCGAGCTTAATGAAGACCTCTCAAAAAGTCAACTCCAGTGGCAGGCGGCAGATTCTGTTTCCCCCAGACCAGGATTTTTGTTTAAAGTACGTTTGAACGCACTGAACTTCTTCAAAACAGACCAAAAGATAATGAGAATAACTTAGAGTATAAATATTTAACTTTACCTCAGTTGACACAATAGCCCCAGCAATTCTTCAGACACAACCCGACTGAGGCATCACTTGACTGGCGTGCAGACCCAGGCTGCCTCTGCCTTGCCCAAGGAGAGCTGTTCCCTGAAGTGCCCCGGCTCCCGTCCTCGTCCGGAAGCATCCCCAAAGCGGAAGGTTGGACATGGAGTAACACAGGTGGGGGTGGGGGTGGGGTTCTAGGGAGAAGCGAGGAAAGAGAACGGAGTTTTAAACCAGAAGGTCCTGGTACTCTGGCAAGAAATGAACGTCAAGAGACCCACCTTTCCCTTGCCGTCCTTCCCTCCTGGTGTTCCTTCCCCCGCGCCTCATTTCTGAGAGCAGTTTGCACAAAACCCCGCAATCCGGTACTTAAAAAAGCAAAACCCCAAACTCCCCACAAACTAAAGGAGTTCCTCATTGCATATTTTCACTCTTTACACGGGGTCTAGCTGTGCTCAGAAGACTTTTCCGAGTCAAGTCTGCTCTAGCAGCTCCTTTCCCAAGAGTAGAGGCTTTGGTGGAGTCGGCGGGTCCGCCAGCCGGAGATGTCCCCGGCTCTCGTTACCTGGCCGCCCGCGCGTTCGAGTTGTCAGACATCCAGTGGAGAGTCCTGCGGAAGCCGAGAAAACGCTTCTAGGCACCGAAACAGTAGAAAACCAACCCAAACCTTGTCTAACAGTCCCGGTCCCACACCTTGCATTTGACGTGAAGCACCAGGGTAATAAGATCAAAGATATTGGCCGTTTATTTTGGTGCATTTCAGTTAGTCTTTCCGTTTCCAGCAAAACTGAGAAGCACGGGCGAAGAAAGAACAGGAACACCCGGGGGGAAAGACGTGTGTGTATACAACTTTTAAACACGTGCTCTATTTTGAAAAAAAAATCGGACAGGGGCCGGTATTTCTTTGCGGTGCAGGAAAGGGTCATTCAAGACAAGGAACTACCGTGTTTCCCCGAAAATAAGACCTAACTGGAAAATAAGCCCTAGCTTGATTGTTCAGGATGACATCCCCTAAACATAAGCCCTAAAGCGTCTTTTGGAGCAAACCTGAATATAAGACCCGGTCTTATTTTCAGGGAAACACGGTATCTGAATTCTGAAAGCGATTCCTCTGGACCTGACTGAAATAGGGCGAGTTCCCTGGGAGTTTAATTTTGAGACGCCGCAGTGTGTTGTTTTCTATTGGCCTCTTTCCACATCAGATACCCATTTAAACAACAACAACAAAAAAACAAACAAAAAAACACTTCTATAGCATCTATTAAAAACATTTCCTTGTAGTCAGAACCTACAGTTCGGCAGAAACAAACCAACCAACCACAGTAAAAAACCCGGAGAATAAAGAGATTTGGAAAAAGAAAATGTGTCCCTTTTCTAGTCACTTGACAGTTTATTCCCCTGAGGCCAAGTGAAGTGGTGTGGGGGGTGAGGAGGGGTTCCTTCGATTTTTATTATTATTTTTATCATTTACTCATTTAAATGTTCAGCTTTGACAAGCTATTCCCCTGCCGTGGGGTTTTGCTGCAGAGCAGAGGTGGGGGCAGTGGAAGAAGTCTGTGAAGGGGGGCTGGGGCGCAGAAAAACACGATTTGCTTCGCGGGGGGCTGACCCTCAGAGTTCTACTCCACTGGCCAGCAGGGGGCGCTCTGATGTTATCTCTGGATCAGACAGCCGAGCGGCTCAAAGCTGCAAGACAGGCTTTGCAGTTTCACGCAGCTGCAAAAGGAAGGGGAGGGGGAATTGTAGCTCCTAAACCCTCAGAAGCTATTCTACTTGGGTTATTTACCCTCCGTTCGAAATGTACCTACGTCTCACTTTACCTACCCACCCTGCGTAAAGTGCAATCCCCTCCTCATCAACCTTTCATCTGCATCTATGCAGCACATGTATAATCTCTCTCCCTAGCCTTGGAATACACATTTATGCAACTTATTAAATGCGACGATGAATAGTCAACATTTTTTTCGCCCGTTAGTTCCGCTGATCCAAGCAGGATTTATTTGCAGATCTCACATCCCGGAGCCATAATGCAGTGATTTTTTTTTTCCTTAAATAAAATTGGTCAAATGTTGACAACCTTTAAGCCAATCTAACACTCAAGATTAGTGATGGGAAACTAATGAGAAAATATCAGATCCCCAGGCCTGAGGGCTGCCAATTAAATCTTCGCTGATTGAAAAATAAAAGCGGACTTGGGGTGTGAGCCCGGCTCAACTTCAACTATTAATTTAACATGTTGCCCGGCTCCGCGCGCCTTCTTTCCTCTATAAACAGCTTCCCGTAATAGAGCTTCTTCCTCTCATCCCTCAACCTAAAAGCCAAGTGTTATTTCTCAGAATATTTCAAGAGGTCCAAATCAGGATGATCGTCTCTTACACGGTAAATATTAGGCCTTTAAGCAATATGATTTAACTAATTAGAAAATTTACATCATTAAGTCTCAGGGAGAGAGAAAAGAGAAACAAATCTGCCAGTCATTTTAAAGGAGACAGGCACTATTGAAGTGTGAAGAAATCGGCTCTAATTCAAAAAGGCAATCGGGCAGAAAAAGCCCTCAACATTACCCTGCTAGTTATTAATCAGAAAGGGCTCTCTCTCCTCCCTGCACTCCCTCCTCTCATAGGAGAGTTTAAGTTCCTGTTTTTGCCAGTGGCCCATGTCATATTTATATTGAGGTTTTGTCTGCTAAAGGATTAAAATTGGAAAATGTTTCAATCTGAAGAACCCAGAATCCTCAAAGGGAAAAATATTCACAGACTCACCTCTCTTCCAGACAAGTAAACCTGTTGTGACAAACAATTCTCACCACCCTCTTTATTTTTTTTTCATTCTTTCGTGTTTTTTTTTTTTTTCCTTCCCATTAAGTTTCTATTTTGAAACCTGCTTGGTGAGAACTAGCCTTTGTGTTCTGCTCCCCTCCCCTCCTTTCTTGCACCCCTCCTTCCTCCAAAGCGAGAAACTTAGCCTGAAAGCAGAAAAGTACAAATACATTAACAAAGCCCCACTCACTTGATAAAAAGGCCATGGTCTAGGCTTACATGTCAGGAATCTAAGGGAAGGGGGATCAAGCTGGTGGGTCTACAGACAAAAGATGATGAACTAGAAATTCCCCTACCTATGTATAATATTTGATAGAGTGTGTGGCTAAAGTGAAAAAGAAAAGGCAAGTAGGTGAGACTTACTTTAGAGTGCCTTGTGGTGTTGTGTGGCTTTCTCTCCCCACCCCCACCCCCATTCAGCTTAAAACAGCTACCTCATTATACCTAGGTGCCCCTTCCCATGTACTCTTACTGAAGTCCTTGGTACCCCACACACATAGCCTTTTCCCTGGTCTTCTCATTCCCAGCAAATTAACTGAAGAGGGACCTGCAAAGGAACTTGGTGGGTGTGTAGTTCCATTTGGAAACTCAGGCCCTTCCTGGCATCTCTGAGGACTTGTTCTTAAACAGACACTGGGTATAAAAAAAATTAATAGCAAGTCTTAGATATTTAATTCCCCTTCATTATTATTTCTTTTTAAATTACAAAGAGGTCCCAAAGGCTCATTTTTCTGCCTAGCCCTATTCTTCTCTTATTAGGTTCCATTCTAGCCTCATTTTCTTAGCGTCCTTTCCATCTTACAATTCTGAAAGTTTCACTACCTTGCTTTCCACCAAGCCCCTGGGCCTGGATTTCTCAAATCTTCGGGCTTCTGTGGGCCTGGAGCAGCTCTTCAATGCCATTCTCCACCTTACCAGATTTCAACTGCAGAAGAGAGCAGTAGCAGACCTGGGCTATTAACACACCACAGTTAATTCTCTGCGGGAACTTTTACTAGGTGGGACGTGTGGAAGGAGAAAACATCTGTAAACAGTGAATGCACTTGAGGGTGGGGAATGGGTTCTGACATGGAGGCCAGCACACATATAAAATATGGCAGAACTTGTGAAAGAACCAGTTAGGAGTTAAATTTCGGAGAAATAAGGAGAGAGAGAGGGTGGGGAGCATTGGGAAGAGTCTAGAAGAAGGCTGCCCAAATGCTGCTTCTTTTCTGACCGTCACAGAGCAGATGGGAGTGGAACGTGCTCCTCTTTGAGAAATATTAGAGTAACATGGGCACTTCTGTCACTTTCAGGAGGCGGGACACAGAGAGGTGAAAATATACAAGACAATGGCCTCTGGCACTGGAGGGCTCCCCACCCTTTGTCCCAACCCTCTAGGCACCCTCCTTACCTTGGTTGCCTACATTTGATCTGACACACTGGACTTTCCTGGGAAGGGAAACAGACCACGAGAACCAACCGGTCTCCTGCATCCACTCCGAAGCCAAGAAGCAGTACAATAAAATTTACAGTGCCTTTAACAACTCGCAAGTAAAGCATTAAAATTCCCTTTAATTGAGAAAATATTGATTTTGAAGTCTAGAAAAAGCGAAATCGTAATTTAACTGCGAACTTTCAGGCGAGAATATAGCGTATTATGTCGCCGTATTATGGATCCACGCTTTATAACCACGCGACATCACATCTTTAATTGCGCTACTTTATGAAGTGATAAAGACAAAAGATAACCCGACTTAGGCAAAAGCATAAAAAAAAAAAAAGACGACGACGACCTAGAATAATTTCCCTTTCCAGTTATTTATACAAGAGTTGTCTCTTTTTTTGAAGCAGGAGAAAAAAATGCCCAAAGGGGAGGAAAGAAATAAAAAGAACGGAAAACCACAGACCAGTCTAAAAGCAACTCACATTAGCAAATCCGTTGATATTCTTTACCAAAGGAGGAATGAAGCCAACACATTTAAGAAAATGCATTCACGGGCAAAATTGCATCCTCCTTGAAACGAAACAAACCTGGGTCTATTTTCTTATTTTACTCCCCCATTCTTTTGGGGGTTGGTGGGTCGCAGAATCCATTGGTGGATAGGGAAGGGAAAGAAAAATCAGGCTTTCTATGTTATTTCTGTATCGGTTTTTGGTATTATAGAGGAGTAAAGAAGTTTTTGTGTGGTGGTTTTTCATTGATCAGTCACTCTGAGCTAATGTAATTATCCTCATCAATAGGAGGCTGCAGAGAGAATCATTATGTGGGTGACATTGATAAATGATCGCCCAGGAACGGCCCTCTCGCGGGCAACCCCCACATCTGACCCTCCCACACACACAATGTAGTCATAGAAACACCTAGAGAACCTCGGGCACCGCCGCGGAAGGGGCCAGAGAGGGAAGAAAAGCCTGGGGCGACCGAGGTGGGGGTGGGGGCGAATGGGGACAGCCAGTCCCAGATCCAAACCAGTTCCAACGACAAAAACAGCCAATGGCGGGGAGCGCGGAGGGCGTTGCGGGAGGGAGAATCCCCCTTCCCAGCAGCAGACCCTCGCACAGTTGCTCATAACAAAGTGAAAATCCGCCCTCCAGACGGACCCATTCCTCCACACCTTTTCCCATGTGCGACCTCACCACCACCAACATCTGATGTTTGCCGAGACACGCATTCAAATAGGTTTCTCCCAAGGAGTTCAATGATTAGGTTGCAAACCCTGTAGGCATCTCATTCTCACGCGGGTCCCCCCGTTCAAAACACCCCAAACCAACAACAAACCAAACCCATCCGAACAAAGACAGCAGCTGGGCGACCCACGCCCAGCGTTCCCCCACTTATTTACTGGGCGACCCCTTCCTTTCTCTTCACCTCCTAACCCAGTGCCTCTGATTATGAGATAATGGATTTTGCGATTGTTCCTGGCAGGGTAAAAAAAAAAAAAAAAAAATCCCCACCGAACCCCGGGTTTTCATCTTTTGACTGTTTTATTTAAGCCAATGGGAAAGTACTGAGAGTAGTAATTGATTCATAATGATCCATAAATCGATGTCGGAAAGCGGGAGTGGGGGGGGGATGCATGGAGGTGTATGAAGAGTGGGGGGGGGGTTGATGCTGTTTATTTATTTTATTTCTAAAGCTTCAGCTAAAGTAGCTTTGACACTGTTGGGGCTGGAGGGGAGGAGCTGTTGGGCTCTGCTGGATCATCCATCATCGCTGTCACCCAGAGTCTGCCCGGAGGAGCCCTAGACGCAATCTCCCTTCTGTCTCTACACCGAAACTATTAATATTAAAACCTCCCTTCAAACACTGCCCCGACGGTCTCCATTCTCATCACAATCCGACCGGCCTCCCCCATCAGACCCTCATTTCCCCTGCGCCGCAGCTTGCTCCCAGCCAGAGCCAGGACGGAGGGAGCTCGACGACCGCGTGCGACACCCTTAGTTGATTACTGCAACTGTTAGGTGCCCCGCTCTCCTACCCCTATCAATTTGAAGCATGTCTGTCTACCTCCGTCACACATACACACGCGCGCGCGCAAAGGGGAGGCCAGATGAGGGCTGGGGCAGCCCACACCGAAGGAGAGAGTCTGCACGCCCTTGCCTCTTCCCAGGCTCCGGGACGCGCGTCCGCACCAACCCTGCTCAGAGGGCGGCGGGGACAGTGGCTGCGAAGCGAGGGCCACTGGGCACGTCGACACCCAGACACTGGCCTTTCTAACACAGTGGCAACTTGCGGCGAGGTCCGGCTCCTTATCAAATTGCTGGCCTGCAAGACTAATGGGGAACTTGTGGAAGATCCCTGTCCAGTCCCTTTGAAGGAAGGTCCCTCTTCTGACAGCTGTTAGAGATATTAGCCATATTTCCCTTCCCAGATCTGCTCCGGGTTAACGGGCCCACGGGGGCGGGAGGGGGCAAGGGGGCCAGGAGGATTCTGATTGAGTCTCCTGGGCAAATCTAACTAGGGTGAGCTAGGGAGAGTGGGAGCGCTGACCTGGGGGTTGGGGGGAACGGGTGGATGGAAAATACAGACTTTTCTGGTCCTTTTCTCTTTTTCCTTTAAAATGTGGCTTCTTGCTCAATCACCAACCCTTAACAGATGGCGACTACAGTTCTCTCAGAATTTCTTAAAGAAAGGGAAACCTTTGGAATTTATTTCTGCTTTTGCTTTTCCATATAAATAAAAAGTGTTTTTATATTACTCTTGTTTTGGAGAACATAAGCAATTTTATTCAGACTACAGTATTTCCTTTAACACTATATGGTTGTCAAAACACCATTCCCAGTTTCTTTGCTTTTGACAGCTGAGTCTTTCTTAAATATACCCAAATCGGAACTCTTTATACTAAATAGTAAACCCGAGATAGGAGGAAGTGCCTTCCGAGGTGGTATAAAAAAGGCATTATACAAATTGGACAACTCTACCACCTCTCAGTCTTGGCTTTTGGGGGAGGGGGGCAAGGAAATGCAAACAAATATTATTACAATTATTACTCATCTCCAAATATTTAAGAGGGTTAAGGTTAACAAGATAGGATGTGGGTTTGTTGAAGAAATGAACCCTGAGGTTATTTTATTCATTTAAACCAAGGCTAGAGAGCTCTGAGATCAAAACTTTGATGAAATAGATTAATAATAATTGCATTAAACACTTCCTAAACATGAGCCAATTAGCAAGTAAACCCTTCAGTATTTACTTTACTGAGAGGAAAGGAAGAAAAACTTTGCCAAAAAACTGTTCAGCTGATGTGAGAGTTAATTTATAAATGGAGAACTTGTCAAAATTTACTTAAAAGCATCTAAAGTAAAAATATACAAATATTTAAATTTTGCAAAGAAACTCCATGTGAAACGGGGTAACAAAAATGAGAGGGAGACTGTCTCTTTTCCAAGTGGTGCAGAATTTCTCCATTAATAGTTTGAATCATAAGTGTTATTTCTATGTTTAAGCAGTACCACATTAAAGTGATAAACGTATTTATAAAAATTCTACCTAACTAAAAATAATACAAAACAATAGTTTATTTCCTTGTTCCTTATTATACAACTTCTATTAATGTCTTCTGCAGTGGGAAGATGGAAGAACCCCAAATAAGATACAAACTTGGATTTCTGAGATAGTGAACTATTTCCCTATCAAGCTGACATCACACAACTAGGTCAAGTCTGTATTATCCTTTTTAAACATAGGATTCAAAATTTAGGTGTTACAAAATTCCAGGATGGTATATTTTTTTGAAAAATTGGGGAGGCATGCAAATATCTCACACTTTTATTCACTTTGCACACATTGGCAGGCATTGTGTGTATGCATTATCAGTAAGCTAATGACAAGGGTTTCTAGGAATGTTGCATGAGATTTTGAAAATGGCATTAGAGTGCTTGTTTTGTTGTTGTTTTAGAAAAAAAAAATTGTTTAGTCACCAAATCACCACAATAGCGTGCCTGCATATGGAGGTGTCTGAAATAAAAAAAAAAATCATAATATAATTTATATCAAATATTAATGATTAAGTAATCTTTTCAACTAAGGATTTCAAACTCCATAGAAGTTTACTCATCTATGAACATCTATATGTAAATTTTAATTTACATATTCAACAGTATTTTAGTAAGACAGAAAAAACACAGGCAGATGAATTATCTTTGAGCACAGACGTTAGTTATTTCTTATGATGCAAAATTAACCCTGCAAAAGCCCTTTATTCTGGCAGAGGATGAACATGCAAAACTTTATCTAAAAGTACTTTTTTTTAACATCATGCACCTAAAAAGGAGGTTTGGGCACATTGAAGGTGATCTTTCAACCTCACACATACACACACACACACACACACCCACTACACACACCAAATTTCATACCTTTAGAAGTTTTCTGCTGGGAGAATTTTTAGCCAACTATACATAGGCTACAGATGGTTACCTTAAAAATCGTTGGTAAGTTAAGTTTCAAACATACTCAACGTCTGGGGATAAAACCATCACCTAATTTGAACACTGTATATAATAGGGATTGTGCAACCTTACCTTAAAACTATTAAAAACACAAAAGCCTAACAAAAAATCAAAAATGAAATATTTATTACCGCATTTTGTGACTTAACACCTTTTTTAACATAACGTCACAGTCCTCATACAAGTATTTTAATGTAAATTTGACAAAGCTTAAAGGTAACAGCATTTTCTTCTAGTGAGGAACACGTGCTGAGAAAAGAATTCATGGACATACAATACCAATTCCACAGCAGATCTGATACTAGCAAAAACATTCTTTTTTTTTTCAATTGAGGTAAACACATAGAATATCTAACATGAAACAATTAATAGACCGAACTCTGTACGAAGTTTGTTACAGTATTCTCTTGCTCCTTTTTTTTTTTTATCCCCCAAGCTTTGAGTTTCAGATCAAGTCCTAGTCGTGGTGCTATGATCATTAATCACTTTTTTTGTGTTGAGGAGGGCTGCCCAACTGAAGATTGTTTGTCCACAGCCAAGGCTTAGAACTCCTGGAAGAAGCTCCTGCTCTGTCTTTAAATCTTCATTGGCAAGCTCTTTGAAGAAGAGTCCCCCAAAATAATAAGAATTGGCTTATGAAGCACAAACTATAAAGATCTGTTTGAAACTAAAGGACACATTTATGGAGGAACAAAGGCCGAGCATGGAAACGCATTCTTGAAGCTGGAGTCCAAGGGTTGAGTGAGGTTCAGCCACAAGTTCACTGTGGTCTCCAGCGTGGTTCTTTTCTCATTGGCCCAACAGGTTTAAAATATACCACAGTCTCTCCTGGATAGTGAATTCACTGATGAACCAAAACAGTCATTCTTTTGGGAACAACACACATAGTGTGGAAAACAAGGATATATTTTTTTTCTCTTCTAAAACTATTTGAGGCAACATAACGGAGTGATCAACAGAAATGTACAAGTTTAACTTAGTTCCTATGTTTATACTACAGTAGTTATAACTCTCGGAGTCTTTTTCCAGAGGATCTTTACATGGACAGAATTGTCTCAGTGAGCCCATGACTTCACATTTGTGTTCTTGTCTCATTGGTCCTCTGTTGCTTGATGAAAAATGACAAAAGTAAAAAATAATCACAGCTGTCTGGAATTTCATATTAAGTGTCAACATCTGGTCAAAGTTCAGAAAGTCTTAAAATAGT
>NC_142503.1:134592500-134640000 GCF_057876585.1 Rhinolophus sinicus
AAAGCCATCAATTAGGCTGTCTGAAGTTTTATCACCAACGCAGCAGTAATAAGTGCTGGCCAGAAAGACTTCTGCTCTTCGGCAACTCCTGCAGTTTAAGCCTGTAAAGTTAGGGGTCAGTTAGAGGTCAGTGCCAGCTGGGGGCGGCCTTTCCAGTCTAAGCTGGGACACCCAGGGCAGGGATAAGGTAACTGCCAACCATAAACCCAGCCACCTTTCAACCCACTAGAAAGACAGAGCCTCAGGTACACATGGTTGATATTAGAGCCCAAGAAACGTTTTCAAATCAGGTGGTGGCTGAATCACAGGAATGTGAAGGAGAAGCAGTTATTTCGTCTAGAAGCCTGGATCTAATTTTGTTGGAAATCCAAAAATAAGTGCCTACTTCATGTTACTTTAATGTTTAATAATGCCCATCAAATATTCATGTACAAACAGAATAAGATGATAAGAAATCTCCTTTATTTCTCCAAATTTAATAAAAACAAAACAATTTTCTACCATTGTAAGTTACCCTTGTCCCTGTGCATTTAATGATGAGCATTCCCCACACATTTGAGCTGATGTACAGGATTCACTGGCTGTGCATTTGGGGGTGGGCGGCAAGAAGGGAGAGGGGATGCCTAGTGTATACTAGCTAGCTGTCCCTTAAAAAGATACCCATTTATAACATTTCCCAGTATTTCTAGCTTCAAATCTTAAGTGCAGGGGACTTCATGATTAATGAGTCCGCATGGGGCCAACGGCAGGAACTGAAAACTCCGTTCTTTGAAATTAGCCAAAAAAAAAAAAAATCTAGTGCTCCTTGTTGAAGTCCCTTCCGAGAAGAACAGCAGCCCACACTCGCTCAGGCCTCCTGTGAGCACTCTCCAGTGGGAATACAATTAGGCTAGAGAATAATAGCTGCAAGAAAAGCAAAGGAGTCTTTTGCATATGGTGTTTGTTTGCAAAACAATGAACTCCTTCATTACTTAAAGAAAGTATAGCTCAGTTGTCACAAATGTTACACCGCTCAAGTTTGGGGAAGAAAGTGACAGGCTATGAGAGGTGAAAACAAGAAGAAAGTTGTAACTGCATATTTATTCCCACCTGGTACCTTAAGAGCTGTTGAGGAATATCTGACCAGATAAATCACAAAGCCATCCAGAAGGATCCCTCAAATAGAAAAGGAACTTCATTTCTACTCTTTCCCCACCGTTTGTTACTGGGACCAAGAGGATTGCCCTGAGATTTTCACCCCCAGGAACTCTTTTTATCAGCTCAGGTTAGGACCAATTGAGATGCTCAGGAGAGTCAGAGAAACCTTTTCTCCCCTCCTTGAAGTTTCTAGTGGAGGACACACATGGCAGGGGTTTTACCTCTTTTTATGTGCTACTAATCCTGGTTTTGTTTTCTCCTTATAGGCCAACTCTTTAGGTAAAACGAATTGCTATTTTTTCCCTTTTTAATTTCACCCTTTTACTCTTTTATTATTTACATCTGGAGGTTGTTCCCTTATTGATGTGTTTCTCTCCAGTTGCCCCAAACACTCCCTTACTCACAGAGCTGCAAGGCATCATGGTTCTTAGTTCTCAGCAGGAGAACTCCACACTGTCTTCAAACAAATAATTACAGGGAAGGTTAGAGGTTCACTCAAAGGTCATTTCTTTGGATACTCCTCAGAATGTTTACATTAGTAAAAAACGGGGTCCTCTCAAAAGGTTGTTCAATGGGGGATACACAACAATGCAGAACATTAAAAAAGCATTTTGTGTGTTAGCAGGTCTTTATAGAAGCACTGAACTTGGAAATGCCACTCCAGTATCACATTTTCAACTAGTTACCATGGCATGGACTGGATGTTCACTAGCAGTTATGGCGATGGCCTTTCTTTGCCCAGTTGTACTAAACAAATATGCATAGAAGCCTCTGAAGGTTTTCACTAGATCCTTTTACAAAGGGTCATAGAGATTTTGTTTTTTTTCACTTGGGCTCCATTTAGCCTCTCTGGATTTTTGTTCTCAAACAATGTTTTTGATCCATAGTGCTATATCTTGCCAGATTCATAACTCTACCACATTCTTTCAAATCACACATAATTTTAAAAACATATGGGCCCCAATTTTTCAGAAATCTCTTAATGTACAACTCCTGCCAACTGTCAACTCCCATGATCTTGGGATATCTTATAAACACCATAGATATTATTATTAAAATTAACAATTAATAAGTACACTAATAATACTTCTACACTAAAAAATGAAATCACCCCACTGTACTGATGATCCACAGGCCACTCTTAAAAAACACATCAGTGTACATAAAATGGAGCCATTTAAGTATACATTAAAAATAATATTAGGAGTCAATTGTATTTTTTAACATTACTAAGATGAAATTTCTAAATGTCTTTCCCCAAAATTATCACATTTTTTCCACTCCTCTGATTTATATTTTAAAATGAATGTATTTAGTGCTCAAGCAATGATAAACAATATATCAAGTTTTGATTCTACTTAGAATTTGAAGAATCTAAGTTGAAAATCAACTGATTTTTCAATCTTTTAAAGTCCAACCTCCATATATATATATATATATATATATATATATATATATAAAACAACTCGCTGGTTCAAAGACAAAAGATGTCTTAAAAAGGCTCAAAAGGTTTCTTGAATATTAAATGGGTCTTACAAAATAACATTTTGATGAGTTAAGTGTAAATGAATCAGACACATATGGATTAAGTTATCCTTGAATTTCACACGGGTTTAAAAAATAAGGGGAAAAGAGGGTCTTGGCAAAAACATTTTGGACTTTGCCAAACCCAAAACATTTGAAAAATTGCTGAAGACATCCAACTAACCAAAATGCAGCAAGCTGCACCCAACTTTAATGAAAACCCCCACAAGTTATTTCCAATCCAAAGACTGTGAGGTTTTTCATCTGTATCTGATATTAAAAAAAAGTTCTCTAAGTTTTAATGTCATCCGGAATGATTTTGAAGTTGAGGACACATAATATACTTCTCTATTGGTACAAACAATTTAACCCGAAATTACAAAGTATTCTCTTAGAGATGAAATAGCTCTTAAAAACATTCTGAGGCTTGTACAACTCTCATGTAAAACATACCATATATGATAAATGCCATAAATAAAATGTGCTAGTAAGTCTAGTGCCTTATCCAGATTTTCATTTAGAAAAAAAATTTTCATTAGCCTCATTGTGACTTTTTTTTTTTAAGGGTTAGAGATAATTCCATTAGTGACTCCTTAGGGAATGAGTACCCTAAAGTGCACTAGTTCCATTGATTTGTATTGAACACAAAGTTAGTATCCAGGCTCACACAGAAGCTCAGGAGAATATCTATTAATACTATCTACTTTCTCACTAAATTTTACTAAAATAGAAAATGCATTAGCATGTGTGATCCTTAAAAATTACATACTAGGACGGTTCGCTTAAAAATAACTTAATTATAGAAATAAATTCAATGACTTTCCAAGAATCATGAGGCCTTTCTGAGTCAACTTGGAGATGAAAAAAAGAGTATATTAAAAATAATAAATCCAAGATAGCAAAATAGCCTTGAAATTTCATCTTGCTGTCTTGCTGGAGAGACGTCTCCTGGAGATCCTCCCACCCATCCCCACCTTAACCCTTCACAGAAAAGCCAAACCTTTCAGCTATGCATACTTGTCTGCAAACGAAATCTGACCATTGCGATTTTTCTTTGAAAGGCTTTTCATTCCAAAGCATATTTCAGATTGGTAGAAGAAGGCTTAGGTGTCATTCTTGATTGTTGGTTGCTTTATTTTCCATTCTTTCTTTCTCCCCTCTCCCCCTTTTTAAAAGGCTGATAAATCCCTTCTTTCTGGTTCACTAACTTCATGCCACACCTGGTAACCAACTCCTTTCAGCAGCATTCCTTTTGTTAGAAAGTGCAGGCCTCCGTGGAGTCACCTGGAAAGCCGCCAGCCCTGAACACTAAGGAGGAATCAAGAATCCCTGGAATTGAAGTTTTTACATGGATTGGTCTGGTCAAGGAAGGGGGCTGAACTGTTGACGAGAGATCAGATCAATTTGGAAGAGGTGTTATAGGCAGCTTGGTGATGGGTGGGGGGGGCAGGGGGGGACCTGTTAAAAAGTGAACCACCCCACCCCCACTCCCTTCTCTACTTTCCCCAGCTATGGGGCTGGCTCATCAGTGGGAGAAGGTGTTTACTCACAATGCCTGCTACTGGTTGGTGTTTGAAACAAGGAAGGTTGAGACCTTGGCAAGTCACTTATCAAGTTTCTTCATTTTATCTTAGTTCTCAGAAAAAAAAAAAAAAAGGGCAAGTCTTTTTCTGTGCTGTGGTTAAGGCTAAGAATGGGATTTTCTCAGTAAGATACATTGAAATAGTTAAATCAATAAATTAAGCAGGTTTAACGCCTTTGACCATGAACTTGGGCACGTGAATGATTGAGTCATGTCACAAACATACATTTTTCACTGGTGTCTAGACAATGGGTCTTTTCTCACAGACAACAGTGAGCAAAGTAAGTTAAATGAATGAGATTCATGGGCAACTTAAGGACACATTCATGGTTTATAATTAATTTCCGTGAGCTACAGTTTAATTTATAATTTGATAGGTACCAGATTTGTCTACAGCTCTAAAAACAAATGAACTAATACTCATAAATTTACAGTATGAAAACATGATATTAACCTGGAATCACAAACCTTTTGTAGCTTTCTGAATATGCCTCAAGTGCTGGAGTATTCATGTTACATGAATAAGGCCCTGGGCAAAATTATCAAGTAGGTGATACTTATCTTTGATGTCCTTCTCCTGTGTTCCTTCAATATTCTTTCTTTTATCTAATTCTTCCCTAAAGTTACAGGGGCTCACATAGGTTTTTACTAAATCGCCCCACTTTGGGTAAACCCTTCTCAATTATTCCATATTCCAGACTTCTCCAAAGAGCAAAGTGGTGAAGAGTATGGGCTCATATTCTCTGCTCTTTCATGGCTGTGTGACCTTGGGTAAGTCTACTTAACCCAAGCCCAGCTTGTCCTCTATCTATAAACTGGGGCAATAGTTGGACCCACATTGTTTTGAGGATTATGGGATTAAATCCTTGGCACAGCACCTGCCTGGTACATAGTAAGAGCTCACTAAATATTAGATTACACTCAAAATGCACCTAGCCAATGTCCCCTCCTAAAGACCTCTGTTCTCTTAAAGGTAATTATGAAGATGAGGTGGGTGGCTATTAAACCAATTCAGTGGGGATTTCCAACACTGGCACAGACATCTGCTAGGGGGCTGGGTAGTGGGGAGAGCTATTTTGGAATCCCACTCTCTTAATGGTTCTCTAGATCCTTGCAACTCTATGTTCCCCGGACCAGCCACATAAACATTACCTTGAGCTTGTTAGAACTGCAGAAATATTGGACTCCCTACCTTGGCACTGCTGAATCTGAATCAGAATCTTAAAAGATCTCCTGGTGATCTATGCACATTTAAGTTGGAGAAGTCCTGCTCCAGTTCACGTACCAAATAGATGACCTAGTACACTGCCTGAGATAGAAACTTTCAGAGGTCAAGTTTTAATCATAAACCTTAGCTGTGAAAAATGCATGTACTATTCTCTTTAGTTATCTTGGATATAAACAGTCTTTTAATCACTTGCCCTGGGCAGTGATTTATAATAATTTAATTCATTTTACTCCATCTGTACCTCCTAAAGGAAAAGCTGGGCCAACAGTGTTTTTGTGGGAACTGTAATCTCTCAGAAATGGATAGGAGGAAGATGGTAGAGTTTTCTTTTCATTTAATGTAATTCTGTACTGTTTGAGTTTTTAATAATAAGTATGATTATTTTTATAATTAAAAAAAATGTTAAAGGTGACCTAGAGAATTTGGCATGTTATTTGACTAAGGCTTATATGGCCAATAGTAGACTTTTTAATAAAAGTATTTGAGAAATTTCCTCTAAGATAGGAAATTATCTTTTATTTCCTTTACAATACTGAGCAACAATAAACACTATTCCCTAAGTATAATCACAGCCAATGGCATGCAACTAAACTTCCCAGCAGGTTATGATTTTGAAGCACGGTTACTCTTACAGAATGTCATCTGATTATTCAGATGTGGCTATTTATCATGCACTATAAAAGTGATCTTTCAAAGCTACTTGAAAGCAAAGGGAGGAGAAAACACGCAAACTTCCTGAGCTATTCATATCTAGGATCTATCCTCTTAAAGATAAAATACTAAGTCAATAGATATAAGTTGCAGTATATTACCTCATCCTGTACATGATTTATTGCAGATGGAAATCAACTAGAA
The DNA here is from genome assembly GCF_057876585.1 of Rhinolophus sinicus. NCBI lineage: Eukaryota > Metazoa > Chordata > Mammalia > Chiroptera > Rhinolophidae > Rhinolophus > Rhinolophus sinicus. The sequence goes on from NC_142503.1 coordinate 134,598,827, forward strand.
AATGAATTACTTTGAAAGTTTTACTACGGACATTAAAATTCCAGATCTATAGACCTACACACCTTATAGTGCTTCTGAAAACAACTCTGCAGATGGAAGATACATCTACAACTTCATTCGGCTATCTCAGCATAAAAAGCACGAGTAATAATTTTCAAACCTACCAATTAACCAATTGCCTGTTCATCTACCTAAGCATCACAGCCTGACGGGGCTTTGAAAAAAATCAACCAGTCCCTTGATCCTCAATAACATACATTTTAGCCAATTCTCATTATGTTCCGAGCCATGTACTAATTCACACTGAGAGAGTAAGATCCTGACAAATCTAGTATCTTTTTAGCTTTCATGATCACCTTTGATGGAAGTATTAATTCTCTATCCTACTTCTCAGTGGAAACCACCTAAGCATTAACTTGCCAAAAATGCACCAAACTGTTTAGCAATTATGTATTAGATATGTTTGAGGAGATCAAGGTGCACTCACACGCCCGGTGCTAGGGATCTCTCTCTGATTAGCTTGTCATCTGCTTGGAAGAAGATGGAGGCTGATTCTCCCATATAGTCTAGCAGGCCAGCTGTTAGCTGCCTGTCAAGCCCTCAAGTGGACAAGTAGTCCAGGAGCAAAAATGTCACTCCTTTGATCTGGCAAGGAGCAGCTGCTGATTTATAGAGTAGGACTTTGTTCTTCCGTTCTATTTTACTTTCTTTCCTAAGGCAGAACCACAAAATCCAGGAGAAAAAAAAAAAAAGTGCCTTTCCCAGCAACATCAACAAGCTCTGACAACTGCAACAGGGTTTTTCTTGGCCCTAACAAAGCTCTCAGGCATCTCCTTTGACGCTCACCTTTCCCCCTCCCCTCCCCCCACCACTTTTTGCAATGCGGTAGTTATTGTTTAATTCAGCTTCTGTAAATGGAATGGACTGTGGCCAGCAAGCCTGGGGCATAAACACACCTGTATGAAAGAAGCCTTATTGTAGCAACCATCTACAAGCAATCTCACATGAACCACGTGTTCCTGAGTTCAGAAAGAATGCTCCATTTTTCCTGACAGCAAATTTTATCCTAAGTGAGTTTCTATTTTTAGTGCCACCAACCTATGATGACCACATTTGAACTGTTTCATCTCCAATGGTGTCACACTCTTTAAATCAAAGAGCAAAAAGGATTAGAGTCTTTCATCTGTAAGCAAACAGATCTATCAAAAATGTTTATCCACTGTCTATAATATCAATCACTAACTACTGAATTAAACAACCAAAAAGGCTTTAGCAAATGCAATATCAAAGATGCCATAATGTTGATTTCATTACCACTGATTTATACTGACATAGGCTTCCCTGAGTAATATATAAGGGAGAAAAAAATCAGCAACAAAATCTACATAAGCCACATGCATTGTCTTGCTAAGAATTAAACTGGTTTCCACCGTGAGCTTCTGTTCTCAATGAATAAATCTGTCAGGTCAGAAATGCCCTGTCAACCAAGTAGAAAATGAAACAATGTGGCCTTAAGATAAACTATGAGAAGTCATCAGCCATATGTATGTGTGTGCATGTACATACGTGTATACATACATTTATACACATATATGTATATGTATGTGTACACACCCACACATATCAGACAAATAAACTGCTACAGTTTTCTCTGCAGCTGCTGGAAGCAAGGATGAGAGTTATCAACTGTAGGATATTTAGATATATCACCACATAGGTCAAAGACAGGAATTTTATGGGTGGCGGGAATGCTGAAAACGAAAAAGAATGGTTACTAAAATTCTTTGCTTCTACTCCATTATGCCGTGTTCTGGGGTTTGCTCTCTTCTCCCCTTTCTCACTTCCCCGGGGTGGGAGGGAGGGGAATAGATTTTTGTCAGCCTCATTTCTTGCTTTATCCTATGTCCCCCTTCGATCAGTCAAAAGTTCCTAAGCACCCACGGCTTCAATGTGCAGAGAATGGGAACTAGTAGATGCTTTCTCTGGAGGTGTGTATATCCTACTGGGAGACTGGCTTCTGGAGGGGGAGAAGAGATGGTAGGGAGGGAGAGAAAGGTGTAAGAAGCAGTAATTAGGTAATGCCTGTTTCTGTCCTTTTTCAGTCCCAAAACAATCAGAATAAACAATTTTTAAGGTCCGTAGTAATCTGTACACGTGTCACACATTGGTAAGTTCCACATTCTATACTTAACAAAAGACAAGTTTAATGACAAAAAGTTGACACGGTCATATATAATAAGAAATATGTAATAGATAAATATATAATTATATGACTCTGTCTCCAATATATATTTAAAATTTTGAAAATGCACTCTGTGCCTTTCAAGATTTTTACTCTTCACACCCACAGAAACAATCTCAAGTTGAGAATACATAATAATTACAAATCAACACAGTCCACACCCACTAAATAAGTGTGATAGGGTCAATTAAGGAAGTCAGATGGAGGTTAATCAGACGGGCTCCCGGTTTGGGTCTGGAAAACATGGCTACAGTTAATAGACAAGCTAGTGGAGGTGCTTTTTTGCCCCCAGCTTTATTGAGATATAATTGATATATAACATCCTGTAAATCTAAGGTATACAACGTGTTGATTTGATACTTATTTTGCAAAATGATTATCACTGTAACATTAGCCTACACCTCCACCATGTCACATAATTACCATTTCATTTTTCTGTGGTGAACACATTTAAGATCTACTCTCTTACAGCCACTTTCAAGTATCTAACACAGTATTATTACCTATAGTCACCATGCTGTACATCAGAACCCCAATACTTACTCATCTTCTAACTGGAAGTTTGTACCCCTTGACCAACATCTCCCTATTTCCCCCACTCTGGCGAGGTTCTTGAATGATAAATTGGACTCCTGAAGTTCCTGATTGGTCCCACGATAAAATAAAATATGGTACCTGAGGAAGATCTATTCCAAGGGTTATGTATGGGATGAACAGATGAGAAGCTAGAAGCTGAGAAGGTAGAAAGCTATTCTCTAATCCAAGCAGAAGAGGGAAATAAAGTGAACCCAGTGAAGGTGGTAGAAACGAAAGAGAAGGGGGACATTTAGCTTGGAGAACTGCTGATGAATTGTGCTTAGATAGCAAAGAAGAAATACAAATATACAAGATACCAGGATAAACCTAAGCATCTACGTTTGGGATGTTATGGTATGCAGTTGATGAAAACTGGAAATGGAGAAGGAATTCCTATGTGTTGCGGTAAGGAGAGGGAAACCCACGTTTTCAAATCCTATCTTTAAATTGACAGTGGGACTTGCAGGCTGAGAAGCTCTACAGACCACTCAAGATAAAGGACAAAGGAAGACAAAGGTTAGAAAGAAGTGACTTTAACCTCAAAACCCTCTAATCTTGTCAAAACTGCAAAACTATACGAATATTTCCAAACTGCGGCAACAAGTATAATAAACTGCTTGGCTACTTCCAAAAAAATTACTTCCTCTTCACCTATCCTCCAGATTTTACAAAATCCTCTATTACTAAAGGCTGGCCAAGTCAACCGTCAATAAAAACCTCAGTGATCATGGCCTTGTTTCTATTAGGTCTAGTTTGCTTCTTTTAATTCTGAGATAAATTGTGTGACTGGTTTAGAGGCTACTGGTAACAACATACCTGTCCCACTGTGGATTGCCACACAAGTTGTGTTCCATTTAATACTTAACAATGGAATTTATTACAGTTTGCAGAACTGGATATAGGATACTATGTTTTTTAGCAATAGCATAAGACAATCAAGGGTGGGTTTTCTCTAGGTAGTGACAACTAATTTGGAAGACAACTGATACGACAAAGTGTCACATTTAAAAGCGACTCCATTAAGGGTGATGGCTTCCAAATTGTGCCTGCCTTTCAAAACATACTTTTCTTTTTAAATGGGCTTTTAAGGTGGAAAATATAGCACTTCACCCAAAATGGTGTGGAAACAAATGGTTCTTGAGTCTCTATTCTTCAACTCCAGCCAAACCATCCCAACACCCTGGCAATCCAAAATCACTTGGTGTTTGGGAGGAAGGTGTATGCATGTGAATGTCCCCATGACCCTTTCATTTGTCTGTGGGGCTCCTTTTTCTAAAGCAGCAGGGGAGACTTCAGAAGACCAGCTTGGCATGCCAGAAGTGTTTGCAAGAGTCAGGCTCTCATCCTTTTTTCTATTCTCCTGCTGGTTTAAAAGAAAGGATGTGGCAGAAGACATGCAGACGGTGGCAACATTCTTAGGGCCCTTTATCCATACCACTGCTTTCTTTAAATTGTAGCGTGGTCTCTTGTTTGAAAGACTGAGATTTTAGCACTTTTAAAGGGAACCATAAGTGAGAAATCTCCTAGGTGTTAAACTTTAGAGTGGCTTCAACCCAAAATACAAAAAAAAAAAAAAAAAAAAAAAAGAGATTAAAACACAGAAAGTCAAGTAATATTAAGAAAAAGATCCAGCAAACAAAATATCATAAATATGCATATATAGTACAGTCTTTCTGTGTAAACCAAATGCCATTTAACCAGTTTATATTGGCATCTAGTACAAGTGCCAAAGGGAGGGGAAAAGAAATCAAAGATCTGAAAAATTTTAGTTACTTTAAATAAACTATAGTTCTAACAGCTATACATATAACAATGATCTTTAAAAGTATTATTAAAACATACCCCGTTATGTCAAGAAGCAAAAAAAGAATAAAAAAATCTATTCAGGCACACATGACTCAATGTCCTCACATTTATGATGTTCAAACATCAAAGACCAAATTCCAAACAAAATTTCCTGACTGCATTTTCTTAATAACAAATTAAACATTTTTTACTTTGATTTGACAGGCAGATAGCATTCTGTATCTTCTCCAGAGATGTTACATGCAGTCTTTCCAATGTGACAGTATTATTTCCTACATTTTTAGCATCATCCCATGATCATAAAAGACATAAAATATATCTTTATAAATCACAAGAGACTTAGCAAATCAGCAGTTATGCCACATCTGCTCTAGTCCTTAAATATTTTAGCGTTAGAGGGTTAGTTAGTGAGGTTTTTTTCCCCCCTTGATTTGCAGAGAAATAAAGACATCAACTTTTGATTCTGACATTCCACACAAAGCTATAATCTCTAAAGAAGCTAACACATTGTACCACAGTTTGAAAGAATTTTTAGAGCATATTCGTATTTCATATCTATCAGATTTCCTAAGGTGGTTTAACTAAACTATTAGAAATAGAAATGATGGCATATTTAAGTTATCTCCATTTTCACAGTACAGGTAAAGTAACATCATCAGCTATCAAAATTAATTTAATTTAGAAATTGGTTTAACTGCCAAAGATTCTACTTTGGATCAAATAATGTACAAATAAACAAAAAGGCGATTGATTAATAAGTATAAAGTTAATAGGCTAACTTACTAGGAACACACTATTCCTTTTGTCTGGGATGGCCTTTCTCCCATAAACATCTGGTCAATACACCCTTCAAAATTCTTATCAGAGAACAGCTCTATGAGGTAATTTCCCTGGTTCCACAGTCATAGCACTAGGCTAATTTGCCCATCACAGCATTTATTCAACACCATGGTTACAATTTACTTGTCTAGCTTCCCACCAAATAGCCTTGGGGAGCAGTGACAAACATCTTAATTCTATGTTATTGAGTGTGTGTCCAGTATGCAGTACATCCTCAATAAAATGTTTGGTGAATAAATAATTGAATGAGATGGAGGGTTCCTCCATTTTGGAAATCACGTAGAATTGAGAACAGAAGAGCCCACAGGGATTCTCTTTTCCTCATTTTGTAAGTGGCATAGCTGAATCCCAGACGAAATGGATTTTCTTCTGAGTGGGACGACTAAGATGGAAAACAACAAATCTGGCTTCCTGGTTCTGCTCTAGTTTTCTTTGCACTAGGAAACAACTAAAGATACAGACCAAAGGCTTTAGGTTGAAGGTCTGATTCCATTTGGGCATTAGAGACAAATCTTGGGTGCCAGGGTGAAGGAAGAGATGGACTTCACTTGGGAGAAAGTGGGCATCAAACTTTTCTAGGCTGGGGAATGCATGCTATAGTTATATAGGCATGATGAGTCTGGTTGACTTGAGAGAAGAGAATAAACTAAAAGTAATGGGAACTGAGTGTATAGTTCATTAATACAATGAAGTAGTGTGTGTGTGTGTGTGTGTGTGTGTGTATTAGGATAGAGGAATAGTGACTAGGAAGTGAAGGAGGAAAATTTGTGAGATGGAGAAAGGAAAGGAGAACAGCAAACTTTAAATATATTTTTATCCCATAGCTTTCTAAGAAAGTTTTTCCAAAATTGTGCCCTCAGGGACACTGGTGTCATTAGGTGTTTCTTCAAAATAGGGGTGATAGGTCATATAAAATGTAGGGGAAATAATATTAAATGAAACAAAGTAAAGATGCTTCCTTTGCTGCAAGTTATGTCATAGCTTTAATAGGCTAAAATACATTATGAATATATTATATATGAAATCTATATAATATGTATAATATATATGAAATATATAATATATGAACATATAAAATATATTAAGAAGGCATGATGGTACAAATCAATCCGTAACTTTAGTTATGAAGATTTTGAGGGGCACTAGGATTCCAAGGATTTGAAAAAAAATGAAGCCGTATTCTGGTGTTTAAACGAAATTGTGTTTTTAAACCATTTATCAACTTGAAAACAGAAATTCCATCTTCTTATCTGCCCAAGTCAGACTCAGATACAGAGAAGCACTTGTAGGGGTCTGGGTTTATATCTTACCTGCTCATGAGCCCACCTCCCACGATTATTATAAAAACTAACTACTCCATAGACTTTTGACCCCAAAATGTGCTGGGTGAAACATTGTTTAGAATGGTTTCTATCTCAAAGGTAATTTAATCATTAGGGAATGATTTTAGGCTGGGATGTTTTCTCTCATCTTTCCTTTTTCCTACTTTGTCCATTTTCCCACTCCATAAAATATTTTTTAAAAACCTATCGTTGGGCATTTTATATGTACGCTTAAAATTTCTGCTTCAGAACACCTTTCTTAGAAACTGAAAACTAATCTTATGTGTAAGACTTTTTTTTTTTTCAGTACCCTCTGCATCTTTCATTAATCAGAACCGTCACTGGATTGTGGCCCTTTAACTTGAGCACGTCTATTACAGATGTTAGACTTCCGTGTATGGAGGAGGAGAGATAGAGGGGGTGATGGAGAGAGAGAGACAGAGAGACAGAGAGAGAGAAAGAAGGAGAGAGAGAGAGAGAGAGAGAGAGAGAGAGAGAGAGATAGAGAGAGAGAGATAGAGAGAGAGAAGGTGGTGGGGGGCAGGATGTTAAGGGGAAAAAGAAATGAGAAGGGAAAGAGACAGGAAAAGAGAAAGTACTCCTTTGGCTAAAGTACATCAATATACATCAAATGCTCCTCCCTCTCCCGTCCCCCCACCCCCCAAAACCAATTCTACTTTCTTGTTTACAGAGTGTATGAGTACAAAATCAGCTTTTACTTAGAACTGTGTTAAACACCACCTGCCTGCCCTCTGAACCTCGCTGTCCCGGGATGAGGTCAGCTGGTGGAGGGCTCTGGTTCTCTAAGCGGTCCTGTCATTCAGCCTAACAGCAGTGATTCACTCGCGGGAGGCAAAAATGACTCAATTGTTGGGCTTATTGACTCCAGGGAGCACAGCTACTCTGTCATTACCATGGAGTGCAAACACCCTGAGCTCTGTTTTGGTCCACTTAAAATTACTATTTGCTGTGAAGGATTGGCAAAGCAATTCTAAAAATGATGGGGGTGAACGTCAGGCGAGCGCCATTATGGGCTTTTCTTTCCGGTTAAGCAGAAGTAAGCAGCACAGGACCCGTTTGCAGCCTGACCCACTTATTTAACCTTTTGTTCACTTTGCTGTATTAACATATGTTAACTGGGTATATAAGCCCTACGGGGGGGATGAGAACCTCATGACCAAATTATGGTTCTGTTTTCATGGGTAACCTCTCCTTGGGTGGAAATTAAACCCCAATGTAAATCCATTTGCGGTCCATACAGAATTGAGGAGGAACGCCAAAAAAACAAAGGCTGAACGACAGTCTTGCAAAGACCACTGCAACCAGGGAGTGGCGGGGTAAATTATACACTAGAGGAACTATTTGAAAAACCAAATAAATTTAATTAAATAAGTTACAAAATTATTTTCTTGCCTCTTATCTACTCCCCTTGGTTAATATCCATGACATACTGATGTTGCATAATTGCTCTTATGGAATGCTGCAGCTCAGAGCCATAATGAGCTTCCTTTGCACAAAGGCAGCAAAAGTGGTTTCCCTACAGAGTTATCTTCTCAATTATTTATACTTGCAACACTTTCACATAATGGCAGTTTTAAAATCAAACAAACAAAGCAAACCGTACAATAAAGGAAGGAAACAAGAAGGTGCAGGGACCTTTTCCTTTCTGTTGTGAACACTACAAGGGATAGGCAGGCCATATAGTGTCAAGTAAATTTGGTTCCTCAAAAAGTCTCAGGGGCCTTGCGACCAGATGACATCAAAGCATTTGCAATTGCCACCTTGGTGAGGGATTAAACAATCTCCATACCTGCCTTGCGTTTAATCTGTCATACCCAAATACGTAAAAGAATGCAAACTTTATTTTTTTATTTTTACAACTTTGTCTTTGAAAATTCCTAACCAGAAGATTTGACCCTCATCCCATTCCTGAAAGAAAGGAAGAAAGAAAGAAAGAAAGAAAGAAAGAAAGAAAGAAAGAAAGAAAGAAAGAAGGTACTGAGAAAAACTGTCATAATGATATCCATGTAAACAGAAAATGGTGGTGTGTGTCACAGTTGTCCCCAGGCTATGGAGTGGCTTGCTAGTTTTTATGGAACTTGTTGCCACTGTCCACACCTGCCTCGGGTTCATCACTCAAAACCTTGTCTACAAAAGTGGAAAAGGTACTTTATAGCTATACAGATATACAAATAAAACCAAGGGTATGTTTAAACAGTAAGGCAGAATTATAATACTATTTCTAATATTTGATTTTGGAATCTCATTGAAGAAAACTGTTTACTGCTACCATTGAATTCTGACTTATTTTGCTCCTAGTACCTAGCTCAGTAGCCTGTTTAGAGTAGATGCTCAATAAATGCTACCTAGGTTATTTTTCCAAGTTAATCCATAGATGTGTTTAAGGAGCTTATATTTTAAGAAATTAAAGGTGAACTTTTGACCGGACACACATTTGGACCTGCATTAAATCTATATTTCATTTCAGATTCTCCATTGCCCTGCCCACCTATATGCTGTCATCTCAAGGGCCCCACCCATATATCTATGACTGAAGATATTCATTTATAATGCCCGTGAAACACAGCTTTAATATCACCTATTAGCCATTTCCAAATAACAAATGTTAAGCAACCATTTCCTTAAATTCCTGCAGGGCAAGATTATAAAGAAACAGTAAAAGAATAAGTTTAGAAACCTCAAAATTTGTCTCTTGCAATATGCCTACATGCACACACATTGAATTTACATACACACATATACACACACTTGTTTTTCATAAACATACCTTGGGACTTTAAATCTCTCTTGACACTCAGTTTAAAAAAAAACACAAAAACTCTTAAGTAGATATTTTTTCCCCACAATCACACAGGTACTCCTGTGAAAGGTCAGAAGGAAAAAATACACCATGCTAAAAGGAAATCAGACCATCATCCGTAAGCTGTCTGAGCACAGGCTATGGATGCGGTCATTGGAGAGAAGCAGTTGGGATTGAGATAGGATCCGCCATCTTGTTTTGCTTCTCCCCCAGGAATCAAATGAACTAGATATCATATTGTGTACACTTGTTGATTCTTAAAGCCTTTCTTAGCCATCTAGAGCTAGGAATGAACCAATTTTGTTGGTTACTTCTTTTCTTCCTGCCACTCTCACCTCCAACGTCAAAGTACTTGGTGGTATGGTGGGAGCTGATGGGTTGTGGACCCAATTCTACTCATCGATACAAAAGCACACCTTACTATTTGGCCCGCTAGTAGCACGAGCCACTTTCAATACTGAAAATGATCTTTCTAAGTGTGTCCATGTGTGGTTACAGACTGCACAAAGGATAAAGGGTAATACAAGGAGAATGCACATGATGGTAAGAACACTCTAGTGCCAAAAGATTAAAAACACATCCTTGCCTTAGGCAAATATAAATCTGAATGAACTTTGACATACTTCAAATACGTTCTATGGCACGTATAACCTATTTTTCAAAGACACTGGTGCAACAACTAGTATGCGATTAATCATTGTGTGAAAGATTAGTTAAATGTTGAGGTCTAGAAGAAAGTTGGGTAGTTTTTGTATTTTCCAACGTGGGCAAGTGCTGAAGGGAAGTCTCAGATTCTGTGAAGGGACTCCAACTTGAAAAGTGCTCCCTCTGGCAGTCTAAACCGATTTAAAGGTCAGTAGATTATGGGTGGAAGTGCATTGGTTTGGAGAGTAAAACCAAAAGCTGACTGGGTTGGAGAGGGTGTGGCTTTCCTCCCTGTGAGGGCTCCCACTGATGGGAATAGAAGTTGCTATCCGTGGCTTGAGGGCAGTAATATTATACGGCCCTCAATTCCCAAATGTGACAGATTCATAAGAAACCTTAACCTCTATTTTTTCCAGCTTTCCTCAACCGCAGCAACAGACTCTCTTAGCAGACCAGCCAATTAACCAAGCATTGAAAAAAAACCCCCACAAATCTATATCAATAGCTCTGTAGGACATAGAGAAAGACGTGTGAAGTAAACACTTAATCACTGTTGTAAGAGACAAATAAGTTGAAACAAGCCGTGGCTGAAAAAATTAATTTTAAACAAATCAGAAGAAATGGCATATCTATCTTCTTTCCTCTAAGCATCCATGTATTTGCTTTTGTTTTAGTTCACAACGACTCGGCCTTCAGTTTACCCTTGACTGGTGGCAAATCTGATAAGGGTTGGCACAAATATGCTGAGCCTGGTTTACAATTTGTTTTGCAACTTCCCTTCCCAGATAAATATAATCCAAGTACAACTTCTGAAAAAAAAAAAAAAAAGTTGTGTTTACTTGTCCTGTGCTTAAGGATTTTTTTCTTCTAAATGTTCCCTCAGGATGCTGGCTTGCAACCTAGAAAAAGCTTGGATTTCAGCTGCAGTCTCCAAGGTATTCTACTGTTCAGTGGGGCCGTGTGCTGGGAGGGAAGCTCTCTACCTTGCTGATTTAATTAACAGGATTCTTTTCATTATTACGGGGATTTAGTTTCTTCTTGCCTCTCAGTGTTGGGGAAACACTGATTTATGTTTTATATTTTGAAGGAAAATTTATTGTTCTTTGACAGCTGAGGCTCGGTAAATTCCCAGCATTGATGGGACCCCAGGGAGGTGTCACCATTGCCCTGCCCACCTATAGGCTGTCCTCTGAAGGGCCCCCCTCCAGAAGTGAGAAGAACCATCAGCTGTTCAGTGCCCATCCCGCTCCTCCTCCCTCTGATAATTATGCCAGCAGGGGTTGGCTCATTCCCATTTATGAATGGTGGTATTAGGTTGATCAGTAACTGTGAATCACTGATTCATTTAAGTGAAGCAAATAGTCCATGAATCTTTGGACTGGATTTAATCTCTTTACTAAATGGAGCTCACTGAATCAAATGGTAGACTGTGCTATACTTATTTTGATGACCATGGATGGACCAAAAATCGGGGCAAATTTTCTAAATATGAATACACCTTTATGGAGGCAATACATATGTATTTGCAATTAGTACTATAGAAAATTTGGCATGGATGGTCATCACGACTCTTTGGGTCACCACTCTCCTAGACTACGCACCAACAAATTCTGGCTTGGAGAAAAAGGAAAACATTTAGTGAAAACTCTAGAGACTTGTAGCAAATTTGTATTTTAGATGAAGAATTTTAGGTGTCAGTTAATGTCCATAATTTGATTATAATCAAAATCTTCTTTTCTAAGAGGGCTTCATAATTCACCTTCATCCATATTACTATAAACATTTATTGAGCCAGGCACTAAATTGAGTGTATATATGTACTTATTTAATTTTCACAAAAACCTTACAGAGCAGGTAATATTATTAGCCTTTCCATTTTATGGTGGGGAAACTGAGACTTAACAAAATCCAATAATATGCCTAACTAAGATCACACTATTACTCAGTGGCAAAGGTGGGGCTCAGATTTCTGACTTAACATGTTCTACGTGGTTATGTAGAATGGATACAGCCATTCCATGGTATACATAGTGATAGTGAAAGAAGGAGTTATAGGTTGAACTGTGTTCCCCCAAATTTATATGTTGAACTTCTAATTCCCAGTACATCAGAATATAACCATATTGGAGATATGGTCTTTAAAGAGGTAAGTTAAAATGAAACTATTACTGTGGGCCCCTAATCCAACATAACCGTTGTCCTTATAAGAAGAGGAAGAGACACCAGGGACACAGGTGCACAGAAGGAAAACCATGTGAGGACACAGAGAAGGCAGCCCTGGGCGATCCAAGGAGAGAGAGGCCTCTGTGAAACCAAACCTGCCGACACCTTGATCTTGGACTTCCAGGTTTCAGAACTGTTAGAAAATAAATTTCTGTTGTTTAAGCCACCCAGTCTGGTATTTTGTTATGGCAGCCTTAGCAAACAAATGCAAAAGGTAACATAGAGACAGGAGCTGGAAGAAAGGCAGAAACCAAACTTAAGATCTGAGGAGATGGTCACTTCCTTTCCATGACTGCTGGAGATACCTTACCCTTGGTGGCACTGGCCCCTATCAACCTTGCATATACACTATGACTAAGCCCTTGTTTAGAAAAAAAAAAAAAAGCGAGCGAAAGTTGTACAATGGCAAATAAAATGGCTAAGGCAATAGGGACAAAGTTAGGAGAAGAAAGCCATTCTATGTATGAGAAAGGCAGTGTTATTCAATCAGAGAAGGCAAAAGAAGAAGGCCAGTTAAACAGGTGGATAGAGTTTTGAGTTATCTAGAGGATCTGCTTGGACATAAGCCACACACACACACACACACACACACACACACACACACTTGGGGGTCTAGGAAATTAGGAATATTTAGGGCTATTCCTACTGTCATAGGAGAGGCCTGCAGCTGAAACATCTCCTGGGAACCAGGTAACATCTTGACAACACTCTGAACACATGCTTGCTTAGTTCTAAGAAACCCTTTATCTGATATTTTCCAGTCAGGCAGGAAAATGGAGCCAATTTTTAGACCAAATGTATAAAATGGAGCCTTGGGAATTATTTGACTTCAGATCAGAACTTTTCACTTATCTAGATTCATGAGCCAATAGGTGCTAAGGAAGAATAAAGAAATAATATAGAAAGTGCATATAATACTATAGTGGTTGGTATTTTCAAAATCTTTAAAATCAAGGGAAGTGTGTATGGGAATGTAGTCTGACTAGTGGAGAAAAAAATAAATTAAAATAAGCCTCACTCTGAACCTGATTTAACAGGTCCAAGCTAATTTTCTCATTCATCAGCTTTGCAGGGTTACATGACAATTGGACTTTCAAATTTTGATTTCTCTTTGTTTATTCAGACTATGTGTCAGGATCCCCAAATTCAGAACACAACTCTGTCTAAAAATTCATGCTTCTTAAATTTTTCCACAAAGGAAATCCTCAACAGATTTTTATCTTCAACCATACTCTAGGGAAACACCTGGGTAAAATGTTACCTTGGGCCATCAACTCATCATCACATTGAACATAAGCTAAAAGAGTTTTGGATCAATGAAATAAGGAAGAGAACACTTGAAGAAAATTAGCACAATAGTGAGAAGCTCATGCCATAGACATGACTAGGATTTCTTTACACACGGGAGAGTTTCAGAATGGAAGCCTCTCCATGCCAGTCTTATCTCTACATCACCGACAATAAATCCAATTTCCATTCCTTGCAGGGCACATTCTCCCTTCAAACAGCCTCCCAGTTTTCCTGTGTCACCTCCTTTCTTTTATTAATAGTCTTTGATTACTTGGAGAAATTCTAGAATATAGTAGTACCTCGGTTTTCGAACGTCAGTTGACGAACATTTCAGTTTATGAATGCTGTATACCCGGAAGTAAATGCTTTGATTTGCAAACACGCCTCAGTAGTCGAACATGTCATTTGGCTTCCACTGAGTGCAAGATCCCGAAGCCTAGCTGTTGGCTGGCTGTTTTTGAACGTTTCAGAACTCAAACGGTCTTCTGGAATGGATTATGTTAAAAAACCAAGGTACCACTGTATATAATTCTTGAATTCCTTGCATAAATATATATTCAGTGTCTGTTGCCTATTTGGCATTGTACTGAGGACCTCATGGGAAGTCACACAAAAGAAGAACCTGTATGAGAGGCCACATTTGCCAAGTGAAAAAAACACTCAATTAGGGATTAATGTCATACCCTAAGGATCTCCTGATTTAATTGGAGAAACAAGACATACACCTATCCATCAATCTGTTAAGTTTTATGCTGTGAGAAAAATAACACAACTTAATGGAAAGAGCATGGGTTTTAGAGACCTGGGCTTAAACCCTGTCTATGTCACTTATTGTGTGGTTTTGGACAAGTTATTTAACTTTTCTGTATCTTCATATCCTCAACTGTAAAGTGAGAATACATTATATGACCTACTTCAAAGAGTTGCCCTGAAGATGAAATGTAAAGGCCAATTTGTACTGTGAAGGCATCAGAACATCATCCAAGAATTACAAGGAGAAAATATTTAAATCATTCCATAATAAATTTCCAACATTTACAATCTTCCAAACACTGCAAAGCATACACAGATGAAGAAGATTCAGTCTTGCTCTCAGAAAGCTTGAAGTTTTGCAGTAAAGACATGACCATGCTACAAGAGGAAAGAGTTTCTTGGCAGGAGAGTGGTCATGGGTGTGCAGAAAGGATGGACATAATGTCGGTGAGAAGGGGAAGAGGAAGGAGACTTTGGGCTTCTCTTTCAAGGATTCTGATAGGTGGAAATGGGAAGGATAGAAGGAGGCAGAACATATCAGGTAGAGGAAACTACTTAATCAAATGCACAGAGGGCAAGTACTTCTAGATAATATGCTTAGTAGATAAGGTACTAGGTTGACGTTAGGAGAAAAATGTGAATCCTGGTTTGCAATTTCTTAGCTATTTGACCTCTCTGATTCACCATTTCTCATCGGTATAATGGAAATGGCGTGTATCTCATAAATGTATTGTGAAGATTAAATATTTAGCTAAATAGTTGACATATTTGAAATACAATACATGTATAATGTACTTTTTTTTAATCTTAGAAAGAGTGATTAGAAAAGTTCCCAATTATTACCAAAAGAATTAATTCTAATTATTTCCTAGGTTATGCGTACAGTGGTCCAATCATAGCACTCATTTCTAGTATCACGTGAGCATTGGAGGATGAGCTTCAAAGTTTATTTGTGTTATCCACTTGCACTTAGTCATTTTATCTACAATGAACCACCATTAGAATGTCAATAGGAGAAAAGGAAGTAATAAGTGAGATAACTTGAATTTTCAGCTA
This sequence comes from Rhinolophus sinicus, assembly GCF_057876585.1. NCBI lineage: Eukaryota > Metazoa > Chordata > Mammalia > Chiroptera > Rhinolophidae > Rhinolophus > Rhinolophus sinicus. Next base: position 134,614,401 of record NC_142503.1, read on the forward strand.
TTTTGTTAGGTTGTATCTTTCAGGGTATTACATTTGTCGCCTTACACTGGCAAGAATAGGCATAAAGAATAGGTGAGCCTTTGTTCAGAACTCACAGATTATTCATCTAAATATTTAGGTACATAAGAACAACATATTTATTCTATTCATTGTTCCTAGAAGTCAAGGACAATGGAAGCTAAAAATCTAGTGTTTGGAGCACAGGTGTTAATTCTCAGAAATCTTAGAAAGGTGAGAAGGAGAATGGTGTAGAACGTATTTTGCTGACTAATAAAAACAGGTCTACTAAAACTGCTTTAATTCATGTGGGATGATGGTTCTAAATATGGATCCCAAATGTTGGAAAAAAGACCTCCATGCAAACTTTTGGCAGATGACAATCTCTTATTCTTCATTTTTGCCAAGTGAAGAAAGTAGAAATACAATCTTGACTTAATTTATAATGGGTACATTCTCCGAAACACCTGTGTTCTAAAAGTAAAATGATTAAGAAATTACATGCTAAGATCTTAATTTTAAAAAAAACAACAAAAAAACGGAACTTCTGCAGAAGTCATGTAGAATAGTGTTGTTCTACATCCTTTATCTAGAATGAAACTGATCAATTGGACCAACATGGGTAGAGGTTTAAAATTAACCAACACTCGGGATTGGAATGCAACAGAAGATCCCATCTTATGTTGGTAAAAGCATGCCTCAAAGGCTCAGAAGGGTCAGAAAAAGAAATAAAACTCTGTTCAGTTCCAACTCTGAAGAGCCAAATAAATACAGTCAATTTTCTATTCATTAATCAAAAATGGTATATAAAGTTCTGTAGGATGCAGCCTCTGTAGAATTAAGCTGCCAAACCACCTCCGATAAATTTTTAATGACATGTTTGCCCTAGTGATAAGTATCACCAAGAAAAGATGTCCTGCAGTGCCTGTGAAATATGTAGGATTGACTCAAAGAACTCTAGGTAGCCCCATGGATTACATCAATCATAGGGTCAAAAGAAGACGTATGGAAAATAAAAAGAGAAACAATCAGTTCCAACAGAACAAGAAGTGTTAAACATACATTCTGTTCAAAGACAGTCACTCAGCTTATTTTATGTCATTAACTATCCCCCTGACTCAGTTATCCTGATATTGTATGCTATTTAATGTGGTTTGGAATCATTTCAAGGAATTGATCTTCATATGATTTTCAAAGAAAAACACAAACGAGGCTCTTAGTCTCTTACTTAACTTACGGAGTTCCAGGTTGCTTTGGCCTTATTGTTTTTATCTTTCTACTCTTGACCTGAAGTGGGAAAGCATTTGGTTCACCCAAAGCATGTCCCCACCATTTGGGTTGTTCCTACAGCTCATATTTCGGCAGCACTTAGCAATAACTCTATACTTAAAACAATGTGGAGACTGATATACCAGTGACCTCCCAGCCATCGTTGAAAAAAATAAAATTTGAGTGGTCCTGCCAAGCAGAGTAAATTTAGGTAGTCAACACTAGAACAGAGAAACAAAGACTCAAGTGCTAATTGGAAAGCAAAGGGAAAAGCAACTTATATAAAAACCAAAGCAAAATCAGAATTAAAAATTGACTTACTTTGTTCGTAAGAGTGAGAGCTTAGTTGTGGGAAATCTCACCCTCACAGGTCAGCAATGGAGAGACATTCTCAGACTGACTATCCAAACAGTCCCATGGTCGCTGATGTGGACTGATATGAAAATGAATATGCTTGAATAACACTTTGGCTGAGGAATATTATTTTCATTGGGCAATGCTGCCTCCATTATCCAGAGTCAGACCTGGTCTCTGACACTTACGAGCTTTGCAGCAATGAACAAGTCACCAAACATTGAAGAGCCTGCATTTCCTAAGTTTTAAAAAGGGAATAATAACCCAAACCTCGTTTACTTCCCAGGGCTGATGTGAGAATCAAATGAGACAGCATATATAAAAGTGTCCCCCAGACTGTAAAAGGATATAAAATATAGGGCAAGGTGGTAAAGAGGTATTTCATTATGGAATCAACAGCTTTTTTTGTTTTCACCTCATTCTATATTATAACCCCGACATATCTTCTGATTGTTTTGAATGTTAAGTTATGGAGTTCAATTAAAAGTGTAGAAACAAACAAAACATCCTAGAGGAGTATAGTCTCATCTTGTTTTCTTTCTCTCATTAATATTTTGTATGAAATTGTGTAAGTCCTTTTGGAAACCTCAGTTTTTCTCATCTTTGTAATGGACATAGTGCAACTGTCTGTGCTGCATTTTAAATTATTTAGAAGAAAGTCTCCTGAAATATAAGCCCACAATAAAATCTGAAAATATAAGAGTCCTCTAGAAATGAACAACAACAAAAAATCTTACCCCCAAACAATATTTATTCTCATGAGTTGTTAAGACTCCTTAACAATAATATGTCACAATACTGTCTGTAGCAATAGATGGAAAACAAGCTGTACATACAATACAAAATGTGTTCAGTTGCTGGAGGGCACAAAAGGCACTTGCAATGTCACCTGAATGAAGGCCATTATACAATAAGCCAAAGATGAAGCAACGAAGGTATAGCAGTTTGCCAAAAAGCTTGATGTTTTTAGGTTCTGGGCCACTTTCCCTTATTCTTTCTGTTCTAATGCTCTTTTGTCATATATGATCACTCTGTTAGGAAACTATCACTCAATCAATGTGTGGATTTGATAACAAGCGTACAGAATGCAGGCTTCTAACTAGTTACTTTATGGCCACCACACATCCTTTAGGAACAGCCAAGCTCTCCCCATTCCCTATGATTCAGGCTGTGCGATGGTCTCCAAAGCATTAACTCTGAACTGTATTAACACCCCTTAAAATGCCTTAATACAGTACTAATCCTCACAGAAACTGGTAGATCACCACTAGCTGAGATTCTTTAGTATGACCAAGAAGCATCTTGATACAGATCATGTGGTCTGGAGAGAGAGAGAGAGAGAGAGAGAGAGAGAGAGAGAGAGAGAGAGAGAGAGAGAGAGAAACTATAAAGAGCAAAGAGAAGAAAACACAAAACTGTGAGCCAAAGTCTTTCTTCACTGAGTCCTGTCAGTTTCCTTTAGCACATGAAAAATCTTATCCCAAATTTGCTGCCATAAATGCAAGCGGCTCTGGTTTTGTTCACCTTGACACACTCAAAAGGGAAGCACAAAACATTCATTTTAAATAGCAAAATAGCAAGCCATGCCATGTAACCTCCCTCTGTACAGGTTTGGCTGAAACATCTGTGGGAACAGGGGCTGCAGAGAATTCAGTGAAACATAAGCAATGAGAAAACCTTTCTATCCTCTTCAATTACTCAAAAATGGGAAAGGAGCATCATTTTCAAAAGAACAAATGCTACACAAGACATGCCCTTTAAATCCTTTTTAAGGTTCTGTGACCTGTGAAACTATCTGCAATATCAGCAGGAGAAAGCCCTTTCCAGAACAAATGCCCATGTTTTATGTGTACTGTATTTGCTAATCATTACTTCATAAGCAAGAGTAGATATACAGTGAGGCTATAAATAATGGCGGGAATGTAAAAGTGAATTGATCTGTCTGGCTATCTAGTAACACTCCTGGCACAAGACCAGTCTTGAATGGCTGCCAACTACCACGGAGCCAGCCAGTGATTTGTCTGGGGGTCCTGCCCTGTCAGGCAGAAAACAGTCTTAAAGCTGAACTCCCACCACTGTGCGCGCTGCCTAGATCGTGGCCGTGAGCGTTTCCTGCAGAGTCCCCTTTCATCAAATCAGTCCAAAACATTACTTCAAAAAATTGGCAGAAAAGAAAGCAAACAAAACAATAGAACCAAACCAAATTAAAAGATTAATAAACACCTTAATACTCCAAGCTGGGATTCGTGAGAGAAAAATATGAAAATACACGTCTCTAGCCAACCTGAATTATAAAGGGGGAGCGGGTGGGGGGGGTCAGTGAGAGAGAACTGGGATGTGGTCGCAGAGTTTATTGTAGTTAACTACGTAAATTTGCCACAAACCTTAATCCAGCTGATGTATCAAACTTGACCATGACTAGCTGTGGACCTGGGGGTGTGGAGCTGTTGGGACCTTCGCATGGAAGAAGCACCTGCTTAGTTCTGGACATTTAAGTAACAAGGCCCAAAGAATTGAATCAGCCCACCCCCAAACAAGTGAGCCTTCCTAACAAAGAAGTGGGGGTGGTTCAGGAGCAAGTCTGACAAACAAGAGTATTTTTTTAAAAAACCTCCTTTGCAAATGGAGATACTGTTATCATTTGCTCATCTCCTTCCCAGGCTCCTGCCTTAACCCTACCCTCTTTCTGGAGGAGGTGAGTCTGATCCCAGGACTGGTGGTATGAACCACTTTTTCCTACTTGGACTCTGCAAGGTAGCCCCTCTAGCACTCACCTGGGGACACCTTGCAGGGATATAGGAATGTGCCTGTCTGGCACTGTTTCTCCCATCCCTCAAGGCTGTTCCTCAAGTTCTTTGTAAGACTAGCCCTGGCTCAAAAAAAAAAAAAAAAAAAAGAAAGAAAGAAAAAAGAAAAAAAGAAAGGAAACCAAAAAGGAAAGGAAGAAAAAAATAGAAAAACAAAAGACAAAATGAAAAGGAATGCCAAAAAGGAGGGGAAAAAAAGAGAGAGAGAGAGAAAACCTCATCAGGTGATGAGCTCATTTCCAGCCTCTGCTATCTAGGTGCACCTGATTCATGGGCTTCAGGCAGATCAGACTCTGCCTGAGTGTTTATTATACATGTGCAATATCTTTACAGATAGATAAAGTAACAGAGAAGGCTTTCGTGGAGATAGAGGGGTGCACCTTGTGAATCAAGAAGTTGCTAATTATTTAAGGATTGGCAAGTTGAATTTCCTCAAAGTGATGCATGTTCATGGCTCAGGGACCACAGAAGGGTGAGGCAGCTGCTTTGTTTGGATATTTTTTTCATTTTTTTATTGAATTTCATAAATACCAACAAAATTCAAACAAAACTGATTTAGATTTCACCTCATCACTTAAAATATATTTTGTCGAGTACAGTCTGTGCAGTAATCCTCTGCTATACTTTAATTTGGTTTTAATTTTATAGGCCCTGTTTTAACTGCATATTTCCAGACCTTTATTTCTCTCACAGCTCTTAGCAAAATGGTAGCTCATAAACACAAGCTCTGCTGTATAGACTTTGCATTTCATCCCAAAGTATTTCCTTTTTTATAGCCGTGGTCTTTCCATCTTAGTGCTGTGAGCTTGGGTCACAAATCTCTCTGCTATTCCAGTGTGTGACATCTTCGCTCGTTTGCCGCTGCTCATTAACAAACAATACTGCTGTGAAATTGGTTTAATGACAAAGTAATAAAATTGCTATTCTGCTCACAGATTGCCTGAGGCACTTTGAGCTCCTACAAGGCTTACTGTGGGTGCCAAGATACATTAAGCTGCTTATTCGTAAAAACTGCATCATCCGTTTTTTCACAGGTTTTTTCCCTTTCCTATCCAGCCCTGCTTCTTTTTATCTTCAAATAAAAAGATATATTTGCTTATGTTCTTCCAGGCTGTCAAATTTTTACTTGCATGCATATTTCTGGAAAATGAAAGTATATTTCATTTCTTTTTTTTTTTTTCTGGAAAGGTCACTCTGTCCCTACTGCAAGGTTGTCCCTGGACGGAACATCCACTGCATACAACATTAAAGCAGACTTATTTTCACACATTACGTAAGTGGGAACCAGGGTCGTTTGAACCTATTTTGGGAGAGCAAGGGAATGAAACTATTTGTGTAATGGTTTTACCTTTTCAAAAAGCATGGTTTGGAGAATCCTTACAATTTCTCTTCTCATATTAAAACTGAAAATTTTACATGAAAACAACCCACACAACTCTGGTAGTGACTACTCACATTAATATTTTATGAATAATAAAATATGTCTGCATTAAAGCAAAAATCTTCAGCAGGCACCTGTTTTCCATAATGAATTACATGTTCTGGGAAAGTAGCCTTTTTCCATTTGTCTAATGCCCATCCAGAACCTGAAGATTTACTGCTGCAAGACAATGGGGAAATAACCCAATTGCGGTTTGACAGGTGGGCAGGTCTTGATAATTATGGCCAGACATCTTAACACTGTGCAACTGATGTAAATAAACATCCACAGCACAGATCAATATTGCTTTCCTACTTTTGCATTTTGAACAACACATGCTAGCAATTTACATCCTTTCTCTCTTTCTGGCTGATTGGAAAGGCTGCATTCATTTAAACACATTGCATGCGTACACACACTCCACATATTTCATTTAAAAGTATTCAATACACCCAACAGCCAGAACTGTACTTTATAATCACATTACAGTCACCTGCTGGTACATTTCTATTAATTATGTAAACTGATATTTCAAGAGCTCCAAAAAGCATCTGAATTGGCCATTTGAATACCTGCAATACCTGGGTGATAAATTAAAGAAAACACAAACCACATTGGCAAAAAACTGAACTGTCAAGAATTTGGGCATCTTTTCCTCCTATCTATGCGCTTGGCGTTCTTTACAATTTCATGAACTGTAGGTGTTTCCTCTTCTCATGCATCTGACCTCATAAATCTCAGGAACTGGAGATTTCATTACAGCAGCCAAAAGATTTGCAAGGCCTGTCAATCCTGCCGAGAGGCTGACCCCCTGAAGATAAGAGTGGGCCTGATGCAGTATGAGAGGTTCTGATGTGGGGAGTATATAAACCAGGGATACAGAAATAAGCGGCATGAGGGAGGAGCAAGCTGCACTGTCTTGACAGAGAGGCCCAGAGGGAGCTAGGTGAGGACCTGGAAAAAAGGTAAGAAGGAAAAGAAGGACGGAAGGAATCGAAGGCTCTGATTGGGAAATAAGGTGAAAGGAAAAAAAGAAACTATACACACATTAGATGATCATGAAATGATATTTATGCATGATTTATTCTAATCTTCAGACCATATTAATCTTGGAAAAGAAACGTTATCTACCATTTCAAGAGCCCAATATGAGTTCATGAGATGTGTTGCTTCTCCCACAGCAGCTTGAGGTTAACATCACCTTTTTTCTTTTTGTGTACATCTTTAAGAAATATGAGAGCAAGAGGGATAAAAGGACATGCCCTATATATTTTAATATAAGAAACAATTGGTGATAGAGGAAGTGACCGGGAGACTCTCAGGAATCTGATGATAACTTAATCTCTGAAAACAATACCTATTCTCTTCTTTAAATGCATTAGGATACCTGTAATAAGTCATTTTCTCTATATTTAGAAGCCTGCAATAGATCCTGTCAGCTGTTTGTACCTCAGTGGTATACATTATAAAACTCAGGGGCTTAATTTCAAACATTAGATAAATAACATAGATGAACAAATGCTTAGAATTTTTTTTTTAAATACTGCTGGAAAAAAAACACCGTTAGAGCTAGCCAGAATTTCTGGTTTTCATGACCATTTTGCCATGACACCAACCACCCTCAGATACGGGAATTCAGAAGCCATGAAATACTCAAATTATCAGAGACATTCCTTTGTCTTTCTTTTGCAAATGCCTCTGCAAAATATTCCATCATCAGAAACATTAAAAACCTTGTGAAAAATAAAAAATCATACACAACAACGTGAGGAGCTATTTGCAGAAGGATGTTGGAAATTACTGACTTTCCATCTCTATGCTACCTGTTAATTAATGATATTTATTAATCTCTCACTGTATGCAGAAAAATGAGAACGGTCTTTCCAGGAATAGAAAGAGAGTAGAAAATGTGATATAACAACAATGAAAACAACAACAATAGTAATGAGATTTACTTTTTGGAATTCCTACCAAGTGTTATAGTTCTCACAACAGTATTCTGAATCAAGGTCATTATTGCAACTTGACAGATGGGGAAACTAGGGTTCCAAATTCAGGTTCAAACAAGTAGTTGATAGTGAGACCAGATGCAAACTGACATCCTTCTTGGTCCAAAAATCTATCCTTTCTACTGTATCTAGCTGTCCCTCCATAAGAAGTGACTTATGAAACAGTACCAATCACTACCTGTATGTGCCCACAACCCAACATAATAGCCCGAATTCTTCTAGATGCCAAGCGGGTTATGTATCCTCTTTCACCTCACTGTTTATATAAATGGAGATTTAAAAACATATGCCCTTTATCTGAGAAGACTCTTCTGAGAAGTAGTTAGATAATATACATGAAGTACTTCGATACTTTTCAAAGGAAGTTATGATTGCAATATAGTCCATATTGTTCTTGGCTTAGTTAGAACTAATCGAAAACGGTATCTTCTCTCTTTCCACTGTGGGCCACCTCCATGCTACATGGCCAAGGATTACACCATTAATGCTGATGAGCTCTTGGAAAATGTGTGGCACGGTTTATAAAGGGAGATCAAAAGGAAAATAATTCACAGCTCATGCCCAACTGATCATAGATTATTCCATTATAAACATTAATAGTAAAGACAAATAATAATTAATTTAATTATGTCTGTCTTCCTCAGTAAACTGGAAATTCCCTGAGGGCAGGGATTATGTCTCTTTGGTTTGTCAATAATCTCTCTAGCACCTAGCACTATAAATATCTATTATCCGACAAACTGCCCAAATATTCATACCAGTGTAAAAAAACAGATACAGAAACCTCTCAAGGGCATTTTTCTTACACATGTCTCATTGTTTCCAACAACTGAATTTCACTGTAATGAATCAGTGGGATGGCAGAGAGAAGGAATCAGGAAAGGACAGAGACAGAGATTGCCCTCTTCCAAAAGGCAAGAAACACAAGTTCTAGCCATAGCAGTCTTCTCTGACCTGTGAGGGATTCCTAGCGCATGCAACTTTCTTTTCACTTTTCGTTTTATTTTCTCCCCTAACTCTTTGGGGGCAGGGCAGGTGTGTGTGGTGGGGGGTTGTTTCTAATGAAATTCAGAAGAGGGCTTCTGTGGGTATGGCTACTAGGACTCTATGCATAATTATAACAGTGAACTTTAGGAAAAATACACTCCAAAACTTCTGGAAAATGGATGTAATGATTTTGTACCTTTGTTATTTACATTTGATTCTGACCTGAAAGCTCCATGAGGGCAGAGGATCTGTTTTGTCTCACGGTTGAATACATCATGCCTAGCAAAGTTTCTGGCATCATGAAAAGTACTTGCACAATAGTAGGTTCTCAATAAATGGTTGTTGACATATTTTATGCTGGCTAGTATTACAGTAAGTTTGGATTTACTAAACATATGCAAATTGGTGACAGAGGTGACAACTCAACAGATTACAGGATGGCAGGAAGAAGTCAGTTGAGGATTAAAATACACCACAGAGATAAGTAGAGTTCGTTGCACAAGGAATTGTTATATGAAACATTTAGAAATAGAGTGAAATAAGAAGGAACTACCAAAGGACCAAAGAATTCCCAGTGATACCGGGTGAAGTCACACCAGCTAGCAAGGGACACGAAGTCATGAGGAAAGCCACAACCAAAGGCTCTTCTATTAAGCACATAAGGCTGAAAGCTAGGCTAACAAGATGCAAACACGTATGTTTAAAGACTCTCATTTTATGCATTATCACTCATTTCCCATCCTCATGCCTTCAGTATCTAGGTTTTTAAAATATATTGTGTTCTGCTTTGTTTTTCAGGTTATATTTAGCACATTTAAAAGTAGCCCATCAAAATGATGTTCAACTTTTGTCTGGAGTCATAAAAAGAAATTATGCAAGATTTGCCAAAATAGTGAGGATGTTAAGGAACAGGAAAGATATTAGAGTAATCACAGATAAGGTCATTGACTTTAAACGTAAATATTACACGCTGTTCATGTCTATTCATCATATATGCGTATACCTTTCTATGAGTACAAACATAGGTATGTTTCTTTGTAACATTACAGAGCATGTGAAGTATATAAGTGAAGTTAGATCCTTCCTTGTGGGTTTGATGTTGTTTTTGTTACCCTGTTTCCACCACTATGAACAAAATTATGTGGTTCAAAGTTGCCTGTTATACTACTGATAATGGTGGGCATCAAAATTGCAGTGGGTAAGTGGTTTCCTTCACACTCCCCAGTACCCACATTTTTTTCTGTACTGGTTGAGCCAATTCTTAATGACTATGTTTAAAAACATTTCTAGGAATTTTCCTTTCAGTAGTTTTGATAGATTCCCTGACTCCATTCCAATAAAGCGAATATAACTCATCTTAGTTAAAGTAATTGTCGTGAAGGACAGTCAAATGATTAAAATTTGTCATCAGCCAAGAGAAGAGAGTAGGAAAAAAGCCTTAAAGCAGCAAACTCAATATATCACAGGGAAGATAAACAAACAGTTCACATATTAAAAAATAAATGCTGTTTTGTACAGAACAGCACAACCTCGATAGGGGTATTGTATCCGAGACGGGCACTTCAAGAAAATGAAGAATTTTTGCTACAAAAGCGTTTCTTTCACTGGAAATTCAAATCAGAGCACAGCTTTCGTGTTGCAATTTTTAAAGTATCAAATGGAATAAAGCAGTTTACTTAAAATAATACCAGCATGAGTTTTATAATATAAAACAAAATCAGAAAAATGTTGATACTTGCTTTCTAGAAGCCAGAAAGCACTTCTTTTTTCGTGAGGCCCTGTGACAGTCAGGTACACATTTGCAATGACAATGACAACTAGGAACGTGCTTCGGAAACCAGAAAAATGCACTCGTGGTTGGGCCTATGCATCACAGAACAGAATCAATCTTCCTAATTAACGGCAAATTAGCAATCCCAAAATGAGTGGGATCAACCTGTCTTCACTGGGCAAGAATCATGCTAAGTATAGAGTTCCTTTAAGTGCCGCTAAATTACATTTACGCCCATATAAAGTAACATTCTTTTAATCTAATACTACATTAGTGTCACTGTTCTTAAAGTTATTACACCGTTTAAAATTTCTACAGATAGGTGGACAGATAAACAAATTAATAGATAGATATGCGGATAATCAGATATTTCACAAAGCAGGGCTCTAAGGTGGTCACAAATCACTGAAAGGCAGTGCACAAGATACTTATTAGCATAAAGCTCACCGAAGAAGAAAAGTTTATGTTGAATAGTGATATTCGTTAAGTTTTAATGGTTATTTAGACACGTACTATATATTTTTAACACACCAAGGTAAACATTAAGAAGAAAGGGAATAATTATAGCCAAAGCGGACTTAATGGCTAATGACTAAAATAGCATTTTGCTAAAACTGATGGGCGGTTGGGTCGTGCCATTTCGGTTTATTAACCCATTCACTATCCAAAATGTGTTAGGCATGGATGAGAGCTGCCACATTGCCTTACTCTGAGGGCGTCAGTCACAGCGTGATTGCGAGGTGTCCATGATGGCCCTAGAGTTGTGCAGTGTGCAGAACTTTCAGTCCTAGGTGGTGGCCCTGGCCGTACCACACAGAACAACCTAAAATGTATGGTTCACCATTTTTAGGAACTTAACATCTAATAAAATGAGAACCATCTGTTACCATTTTAAAAATTCAATTCATTTAAAATCCAAGTAGCAACAAATGGAGGCGTAGTGATTATGTTTTTTTTTTCTTTGATTAGTTAACATATTTCCTGCAAACTTATTAGTGTAGGAAGTTTCTTTGTTGTTGTTGTTTGCTTTTGTTCATTTATTTTTGTGTTTAAATGTTAGAAGGTCCATGGAAGGGACTTAAGAGTGTAGGCAAAATTGTGTGTGTGTGCATGTACACATTCTTCTGGGGATTCACATGTTTAATTCCATTCTCAGTGAAGTCCGTGACCCAACAGAGGTTTAGAACTAGTATATGACAGTCCATTGCTGAATGAAGACAAGCCTTGCGTGGTGCAAGGTGGCTTAGTAGCCAAAAGTGAAGGAGAAAGCAATTCAGTTTATTACTAAAGAGAGATTATTTGAAATTTGGAAACATTTGCTCTTCCAAAGATTAAACTTTGACCAAGGAATAAAGTTACTAAATACATTAGAACTTTGAAATCTCTCACATGCAGACCCTTACTTTGGCATGCAATAGCAAGCTCTTTATCTCTGAATCCCTTTCTCCATCACCGCCACCAGAAAGCTCTTCCAAGGAAAGACTTAAGGATGCTGATCTGAGATAGGCAAGATGGTTTTATTCCAGAGTGAGTCTTAAACTGGTCATCCTTCTAGGTACCATTTCCAGTCTGGGCTACTTACGAAAATTAAGTGGTTGGCTTGAGCTCACTCTTGAACAGATAGGAACACTGTTTCAGCATCAGAGCAATTCTGCTTTCCCTAGGGTTTTGTGGTCTAGAACAAAACTCTAAAAATTAGATGGACTTCCCAAGACCACTACTGACAAGAACAGGCCCCTGACATATATAAGGTTGAGGGAGAATGTAACTGGTCATTGAGGAAGATGGACATCTATGTCTACACCGTGCAATTCTTCTTTATTTCTCCATTGGGTCATCTTGCTATTCTTACATAATCGGCCTGGTTAGAGATCAGTTTTAGCAATTGATATCTCAGACAGAGAGAATCCTTTTTCATGACCCTCTGACTTCCAGTGCCAAGTATTCCTTGTCCCATCTGTTTAGCATTTATGTGTGGGGATCAGGTGAGAGTGGTTGGAGGTCAGGAGGACTGAAGAAATTCACAGACACTAATCTTCAATTTATTCAGAAGAGACCAACAGGGAAATCCTATGATCTATGAATATGAAGTTTCACATTTTGACATGGGAATTGAGTATCCTAATGCTTTTGTGTGATTCTACTTACATGACTTTCCAAACCCCTGGGGAAAGCACTTAAACTTATGCCTCAGTTTACTCCTAGGAAGAACGAAGAATAACTCACAAGGGTGTTGGGAAAATAATTATTGTTGGTAAATACTCTTACAATTGGTGCCATATAAGTGGTGATTATTATCAAATGGTTGTCACTGTCACCTCTGCCTAAAGTCAACCCTGTCTCTAACATTTCTTTTATTTTTAAAATTTCCTCTTTTTAATGTTAATAAAATGTTTGGCATCTATATATATCACGTAAATGCATTACGGCATAAAAGCTAACATTTTCTTTTAATTTTAACAATGTACATAGTATTGGTAAAGAATATTGAAAGAAATACAATTCATAAGTAGATTTTACACCACATTAGAGTTGTCCAATTTCTCATGTTTAAAATTTTTCTGCATGACTAGAGCCAGGAAGAAATACATGCCAGCATAATTATATGAACAGTTGAAATTTAAACATATTGAAAAGAAGAAGAGAACATGTCCACCCATTTGTTTTGATTTTTTTTTTCCCTCTGTAACAATCCCAAAGATGAGTAATTTCTTTTCATAGAGTCAAGCTGAAGGCACAGAGCTTTAACATTCAAAGGAGGGAGGTAGGGGGGAAAGAAGCTTTTTTAAGTACTGTGCAAATCAATACACAAAAAAATCTCAAGATGATAGTTTAATTAAAATGTGCACAAGGCAATTCGTCAGCCTCTTCCCTTGTTGTACTAGCCTCTAGAATTTCCCTTCTGCTTTCTGATCCCTGATGGTTTTAACTCGGAGGCATTTAAAATATCTTTCAACTAGCACCTTTCCACTTAGCTTACATTCCTTGTTTTTCTTTATAAACAAGAAATTGTACTGGCTTTGTGATGTTTGTTATGCTTCATGCTTTTTCATCTCCTGTATGAGCTTTGCCTAGCATGAAATGCTGTCATGCAGTGAAATTTACCTGAGAGCTTAAAGGGAGACAAAACGTCTTCCAAGTATACTTGGTTACAAGTTCATAGCCAGCTAAATCACTGGCAATTTTATGCTACTGGTTATTTCAATTTAAATGTTTGTAAAAGTACATATAAAAATAAAATAACCACTCTTCCAGTCATCAACATGAAAAATCTGCTTGGATTAGAATATACTGTAAGTTGCTTTAAACTCCCATGTGAGAATGTTAATGTTATTCAGTTCCTATTAGATGTTCTAGGGATACCTTGGCAGGAACATAAAGCTACTGAACTCTTGGCTCCTTAATAGTTTGACTCCCATTGTAATTGCTTTGTTCACTGGCTGCCCTGGGTCTTCATAATTGGTTAGAGTCCAAGGTCACACAGATCCAATATGGTAGTGGCTCCCACTCTTAGCTGGTTGTTAAGTCTTGAATGGTAGTTTTGTTTCAGTACCATCTTTTCCAGATCCAGAATCTGTTCCTTTCATTAAATAATTCAGGTAAGTGCCCTGTGATGTTTTTGTTCAAACTCCCTGCCCACATAGTACTTTTCAATTAAAAAGCCACCAGTAACAAATTCTGCCCCAAAGCAAATCCAAAGTGAATTTTTTGAAGACTTCTCGAGATTCCTTAAGTGTTTCATGTCTTTTTTTTTAAATTACCTATGCTCATTTGGGTGGATTGTATTGTATTTAAGAAAATTTATTTAAAACCTGATATAAGACTCTCAATTCTTAGTGTCTTACTAATTCAATTTTCACAATATTCATGAACACAATAACATAATCATAATCAGGAAGAGAGAGAGCTTTAATTTTTCTTAAAACCAACATCGTAACGGCACTATGAAATTACATACAAAAGAAAGGAAACTATATGATCAAGAGACTTCCTTTTATGTACTGTTTTCTTTTTGATATAATTAGATCATTAAAATGAAAGGATTCTGGAGGCAGGGTGGTATACTAGAGACAGTTCTGGACCAACTGGGGTTGTTCCACTTTGGGCTCTGCCTCTAACTTGTTGGGTGGCCCCATGAAACTCATTTCCCCTCTCTGGTCCTCAATTTCTTTTTTTATGATAGTTTTAGGTTAGATTATTTATAAGGCCTTTCCCATTTATAGTTTGTTTAATTTAAATTATCCAATATTTAGCTCAACTAAATACTTTATTAGCAACTGTCCAGAATTGACAAGAATATTATTTTACATTTTAAATTCCCCATTACCTCTAAACGAAGTATTAGCACTGCTGAACTGTTTTTACCACTCAGATAAAACCCTTTAGGGGCATCTTTTGACACAGACACTAAATATCCATTCATGATGTGTGGCTTGTTTTCCACCAACTATGAGTTGAGCACCTTCTGTGACCAGGTACTATGGCAGGTACCAAAACCTCAGAGAGCAAATAAGCCATAGTTTCTTCCCTCAAGTAGTAGGAGGTGTATTCTTTTAATGGAGTAAACTTTTCTTTAATTAGTTTTACAGTTTCTATAAAGTTGATGGTAAAAAAAAAAAAAAAAATTGTGTAGCTTTCCTGAACACAATCTTATCAAAGAGTGAATGCAGTTGAATACTGGTAGGCATGTGTCCCTGGGAGCCATATGAGAGATGTATTATAAAATTTAGTTCTACTGTAATTATGATTTCATCGACTGTGTTTGATACTGCATTTAATGTTCCCCTTTAAATAAAAATTTAAGAGTCACAAAATAATATATTCTCATAAAACGACTCAACCTGTCATATTCTATTTTATTACAAATGCCCAGTTTTCTGAAGAAATTGTAAAATTTTCATGTATTACTCCAAATACAGTCAGAATTGGATGGATAACAAGGACGATTCATTCACTATATTCAAGGGGAAAAAATAAATGTTCCAGAAAAATTTCAAACTCATTGAAAACTAGATTTGTTTGGGATTCTAGGGTTCATCTGTATTAGTGGTACCCAATGAGAAGACTGGAAAAGAATATGCTTATTTTAGAAAGAATTCCTTTCTTTTTTTTTAAATTAAAGTTTATTGGGGTGACAACTGTTAGGGTTGGCTTTAGATCAAGCGGTTACTTCGTCAAGAAAGAATTCTTGATAGAGATGAACTCTGGCATAGCAACATGTCAATACAAATGGTGAACCGGGAAAGAGAACCTTAGGAAATAAGGTTTTTCAATGTGCAACTAACTGTTGCACTAAAAAAAGAAACTAGAGAGCTTTAAAAGCAAAGTATGACTTCTGAAAGGTGCATGGCTGGGGTTGGGAGGTTGAGCATTGGGGTGGGGACTTGTTGATTAAACTGTGTTTTGAGGTCACATGTGATGGGGGGGGGCTAGAACACAAATGTTCCAGTGATAAAATATTTAAATAGCATAGCTGTAGCTACCCATGAATTCCAACTTTATTCCTCCCTTGCTGTGTTAGTCAGGAATTGACAAAGTAAGTAATTAGCTCCCCCAAATCTCAAAGTCTAGCGTCAGTTTAGACAATCTTGACAAATAAAGGTGACTGTTTGGGTGGGGAAATCATCTGATCTGACCATCTCAATGACTCCAAATTCAAAGGCTTTTTGCAAAACTATACACGTAACTTTGACCTGGTGTTTGAGTTCTTTCACTCTCCTGAATAGGGGTGTCTACCTTGCAAGAAGGGATTTAAGAAACAGCTTATCGAAATGATCAAGATAAGACACAGTGCACAGCCTCTACATAAAAGCTAAATACGATGTACTTTTCATAAGATGGTATTTCATTTTTCTATAGTGCTGCCTTTTAAAAATTTATAAATCGCTGGGAAAATGACAAGCCTAAAGTGTATGAATGGTCACTGTGGAAGGAAATTACTTTAGAGAGGTGCTCACCCACAGCAAAGGGTCCATGCTCTTCAAGGCCAAAGCAACGATATACTATTAGGAAGATTGTTTTTGTTTTGTTGCCAACCTGTCAGGAAGCAGGATGCCAAGGAATTTCACAAAGAGAAAACACTCATGATGCAATTCCTCACTCCTACAAGATGTTGAACCTTCACAACCATGGAAAACTGGGGGATGTCTACTGAAGCGCAAACTGTTATGGCACTAAATGTTTACCCCTTTATCATCCCATCTCAACTTGGAAGAAGAAAGAGGTACTTTGTTACTTTGCCTACTACTCCATTTTTATGAAGAACTTTGAGCTTCAAACAGATGTAAAACTTTTTTTTTTTTTTCAGTTTAGTTGGTTTTCCCCATTGGAAATTTTAAATTCTGGGTTGATACTTGTTTTCTACAGCTTTCTGCCTTAGGAAGCTCCGCCATGACCATATATTATGGTATCATCTTTTTCAGAGTCCCCTCTAAATAACAGTAGTCACTGTGGACTTGCCCCTAAAGCCCTAAGCTCCTCCCCGTGCCATCTATCACCAAGGTCTCCTGTCTTTCTGGACAAGCTCATCTGCTCTCAGGGCCTTGAATAACATCTGTACCCTCAGACCTACCTTTCCTTCCCCTTGTGCGGTCCCACAGTGTTTCCTGTTATTCTGACCTCTTCCTCTACAGGGCTCATCTCTATTTTGTGCTATCTATTGTGAAAACAAGATCATCTTCCCAGAGAAACCATCAGGCCCCACTCAAATCTGCTGTCATTGTGGAAAGAATCCTCAAGCCCTTACTCCCCAAGGCACGGAGCCCAGAGTTGTTGTAGCTTCTTTTTCTATTTTCACCCCATGCTGAATTAGTCACCAGATCCTGCCACATTTTAACAATAGAGACAAAATCGGTTTCTTTTTCTTTATTTTAGTAGCTAAATCTCTGACTCAGGTCCTGTTTAAGTCACCTGTAGTCTACTGTGACTGGTTTCTCTCCCTGTCTTCTAATCAATTCAAAATACAATGGTTAAAATCGTTTTCATCTCACTTGCTTTGACAAGATTTTTTTTTTTTTTCAGTTCACAGGCTTAGAATCATAAAATAATAGAATTTTAAAGATGAAAGGACCTTAAAAATCACCCAGTCCCTATTCTTTTACGGATGAGGGAATAGATACTGAGAAAGGCTAAATTGCCTGAGATCATACAAATTGTCTGAACTGGAATTAGACTCAAGCTGCTGTCATCCCAGTCAGTTCCCTTTAACATACCACTAACATGGGATCATCCTTTGTATGAAGATGGAAACGTCCTCCACCTCGTTCCCTCCACAGCACTATGGACTGGGTGTCGACGGCTCTCACTGTACCTCACACACTTGCAAATTTCTTTTTCTCTAGTTAGGGAGAGGTGATTCCTTTACTGAATTTCCCCATTTTCATGGTCTCTCATACTATTTCTCTCCAACTACTAAAACACTTCCTTCCTCTGACTCAAAACGAACTTCAAATCTGATCTCCTCCAAGAAATGGCATGGTAGTGGTCACTCGCTCACCTCAATACTCAGCTTTCATGCCTTTGCCAGCCTTTTCTCTAGTTTATTTGAATTTAATGCAACAAGAAGTTATGAGGACCTACTAAGAGTTTAAGCACTGTGCTTTTGAATAATCCCTTTGTCACTGAAAAGGCAGGGGGAAAAAATGGCCAATTCAGAAATTATTTTAAACCATCCACTGGTTTGGAAACATAGCCAAAGATCAGGGCTCTCATTCATAAAACACAAAGTAATGTTATTCTTTTGTGATGCCTAGGAGAATAATTTTCTCTTTGGATCCATTTTGGTCTATGTGCTAGTACTTCTATCAGGCTACGGAAGAGTTTCTTGGAAGCTCTAATTTTTTTTTTTTTCTTTTTTAATGATTTGCTGGTATTATTGGGAAAATCATATCACCTCCATAAACTGCCAATTTTCTCAGGAAATTTTACCTGTTATTTTTCTTCAGAACAGATATAATTCATTATAATACACTGCAAGGGGTTGCCCACAATTGCTTAATAAAATCATGTCATTAGAAGTACTATTTAAAATTAGTGAACTACTGCCTGGGGCTGGAAATATTTTTATTGTATAAAACTTTCTGTTGTAATGGAAGTTGACATATTCATCGTTCCTAAAATTCTGTACTCGCTTCATGAACAGCCTGATAGTAAATTGGCAGGTGTTATTTATTTAGGGTGTAAGATAGGCAAGCTTTCCTTCTGAGACCAATTTATTGGCAATTCTTTAATTAATTTAGTGGAAGATGAATTGAGACCACAGGATATGAGTTCCCGCTGATACTCTAAAAACACAATACTCTTACATCATAACTAATGCTCAAATCCCTAGGGACACGGCATCGTGAAAATTTACCTAAATGAGAGCTACAGGGTACTCGTTACTATGATGGAACCAAAGTATGGATTTGACTTATCTACCGAACTTTGGAACTGGGGCATCATTTTAGTCTGTGGGTTATGGCCCCATTTCCAGAAAAATCTATCTGAGCCTAATGTAACCTAGCAAATCTTTCAAATGAAATAGTCTTGTGGGAGGCAAGTTGTCATTTTCTGACATATTATTTAGGGCTCAGCTCAGGTTTCATTCTTTCTTCTTTCCCTACTTAAACCCCCTGCTCATTCTCCATAAGCGCCATTTTCTAATTAAGGAAAATGAAATTTGTAATGTGTGGAAGGGAGACATGACCTCCCTTGTGAGTCAGTCTCGCTCCTCCCCCCACACCATTAAAAAATAGAATCCAGGGGTGGTTGTTTTTTTTTTAATTGGTATCACTTTGTCTTTAGTGCAAAACACATGGCAATAATTTAGTGAACTTCAGTGTTTCTCCTGTGGCAAATTGATAGCATAATTTTATTATGAGAACAATGACTTCTGGGAGCAGGAGAGATTCTCTCAGAACTACACATAACTCGGTTGACTAAATATAATACTTGGAGAAGGTAATGAAAACAGAGCCAAGCCTCAGCCAAGGACTAGAAGAGTTCAGTTTCTTGTTCCTGTCAAAAGGCTACTCAATAAATCATACCTGAAGCTTATTTAATGTCAGAAGCCAGTAAGCTGACAAAGTACATTGGGGTGCTCACCTTAGGAAAAGCACAGAGTCATGTGATCTCTGGTCCCTGGACCCGATGGGGTCATATAATCCATCTATGGATTTTAATAAGTAACCTATTATGTTCCCTTTAGTGCTAATTATTTTACACTTCACTTGTTTTCTGTTTACTGACATTGCTTTAGTAATTTCATTATGAAAAAATTACAAGGAAAGTTCATCCGTATCACTTCTACCATTCTATTCCACAGGGAGTCTCTACTTTTCACTCTCACATTCTTCTTCCACACCAGCCCATTACACCAAACACAAACATAATAACACTGAATCCATGGGAACATCACAAGAAAACAGGAAACCTACGTATTTAGCAAAGCAAAGGGCCACAATGAGTCACACAGATCTAAGACTATCAGGATTTAGTAACTCACAGCTAGCAAGGTATTTGAAATTTACCCGATCGACCTTTTGGCTTCAGGTACCACAGGAAATAAACCTGCGTGACCAAATTCCATTGTGCTGCTTTCTACACACCTCTATGAAGAGGAAATGTTGCTCACAGGTAGTGAAAAGTACTCAGGCATTCTTTCAACTGCACTGACAAATAAAGCAATAAGAATCAGATCCACAATTTAAAAAAAAAAAGACCGATTTGCCCAATGAAATTCTTATGCATTTCATTGTATACAGTATTTTAAGTATTCTTATCCATCAGACTACTGGGATCAGACTCTCTTCTTTTGAATAGGGTATTTTTCTGATTTTTAGAAAACAATGTGGGAGAGACAAAAAAAGTTGGCAGGTGCTTCCTGATTTTTAAATGAAATGATATCCAAAATCTAGGCTTAAAATAGATAACTTTGAAAATAACAAAATGTCACCATCAGACAGGTGAAAATGTGCACATATCTGTGACCATCTCTATGAAGGAGATCTATCAATCAATAACAACAACAAAATAAGGAATTGTCTGGCAGTCATTCTTATGATCTACCCTTAGTCAACAATGGCCTAGTCCTTCCTCAAGAATTGAGCTAAAACCTTTACAGCCAAGAACATTAAAGAGATATTTCACCTGCGGGCTTTGAGGTACATTTGAATCCAGATCTTTGGGGATTAATCCACTGTCCCCACCACTCCTTTAGTAATTACTGCTAAAGTTTTTGCTTATCTAAAGGCTTTAAGGAAGTTTGGAACTCAAGAGGTGGACATTAAACAGCCTGAAACCTCAGCTTGCAGAGACTTATCTAAAAGATAAGCTGTATCTAAAGACAGAGGGGAAATCTCGTATCTCTCAATGTTTACTTTGCAAGGGGAAAAAGAGAAAGAACCTTGCATGTGTTGCAACCTGCGTGCCGAATTAAGGATTTGGGAGGAGGGCAGGGAATTAGCTGCAAATCTATATTGAACGATCAGTCAGCAATAATGATTCTGAATCATGCACAAAAAACAAAGGTATTTTATTATTATTATTATTATTATTATTATTATTATAAAACAATGAAGCCGGAAAAAGATGTGAAGAAAACAAAAAAAATTTTAAAAGCCTAGTAAGTCTCTATTCAGGTCTCTATAATTTTGCAGATAAAAAAATGGTTTTCCTTATTTCTAGAATAGAGGAACTAGTTCTGAGTGTCATGAATTGGATAGAATTTCTGAGATAAGCACTGGGAGGTGACACCTAGCCAAGGCTGGCTCTCTAATTCTTAAAAACTCTGACACAATGAAAACAATAGCAATGACAACAAAACAAGTCTGTAAGATCAAGAGGTTAATAGGACCTACATTTACTCATTAACAGAGCAGATTCTCCATTAAGTAATTTTTGGAAGGCTGCTTTCCAATGAATGACTGCATGAATGAATGAGTGAATGAATGAGGATCTGGTCTAAAGACTATTCATACAGTACTTATTTGTCTGAGAGTAAATTTTTGGAATAAATTTAAAAAACACTTTATACTGTGGGTAAAGAAAGACAGGAAGAAAAATAATTTACTGGACAAGGCACCGATGTGATAAAAAGGACCGAGAATTAAAATCCAGGCAGTGGCCACCAAGACTCACTTTTTTTAAGAGTAAAAATGTTAGAGAAAGTAAACAACACAGTACTGGTTTATCCTGATCTATCTTTTTACCTTCCTTTGAATAGCTTCTCATTTAAGGGCCCTGTTTAAACTTTGCATTGACAAGTCCCTTTCCATTTTCTGCATTTTAGAAGTTTGAGGGTAACTGGAAAATTCCCTCTTTTAAAACTTTTTTTTTTTTTTTTTAAACACAGCTTTATCCGTCTGTGACTGGGGTTAGGAATACTTACTGAACCTTTTGCTACAGGACAACTTTGTAATAGTTTCAATGAATTGTCTTCACTGTTTTCCTATTTTAAATATGTACATAGCAAGTCAATATCACGCTACTTTAAAATAATGCACCCCACTGAAATATAGACTTTTACTTCTGTGTTACTTTGAGAAACCATGTAGATCATGCCAATTGAGATGGATAAAGGACTTATTTGAGCAAGCCTTGTCTCTCTTCCAAAGACTGGTCTAATGAAGTACAGAAGTAGGTAGAGTCTGGTGTCTAACGCAGTGCTTGTCTATGGAGTTTATTGTCTTTATCAATGAAAGAGAGGAGGCTAATTCTAAAAATCTTCAATTATCAAAAAGAGTCTACATTTCTGACCCAATTTCTCTCCATAGAGACTTTTGAAAACTGGTCACTTTCAGCATGAGAAATATTACCTTCAGAAAAAAGTTCTCATTTAAATGTTTTCTTTAAGGGGCATTTTTTTGGAACTGTTTCAGAAACTTGTTGCACTCCTTTTTGTTGTTGTTGTTTTGTGTTTTCTCTGTAGCACTGTACTTCCCTCTAAATGAGGAACTTTTTTTCTCCCCTTATTGGCATTCCAACCCAGCAAAGAAATATGCATCCTGAGATAATGCTGCCAGCTTGCTATGAAAACCATATTTCATTCTTTCTTTGCAGAGCGAAAGGGAAAAGCACAAAGGAGTTGGTATAATTGAATGTAAAGGATTGCAGCGAACCTCCCCTTTGAGTTCCCTCGCTGGCATCCCCTTCCTTTATTTCCCCTTCTACTCCTTTTGTTTACCACTTTTAAAAGGCTCTTGCTGAGACTGAGCTGCCTTGCCTAAATTTGGACTGAATCTCAATTTCTGGAAATGGTACTCCCATCTCTACAAGATAGAAGGTATCCAGAAATGCTGATCTGACATGGCAATGAATTGGAGGCACAGCTGCCTAGGTACAATAAATATCTTCAATTTTCAGATCAGTGTGGGAATTTCATGAATCTGCTGCAGAACGTGAAACGGGGAAATATGGTAATAGTCCTTTTTCAAAAGTGGTATGTCATGTGTCGATGCCCTGGTTTCCCCCCCCCCCCCCCCCAGTTACATTTGCTGTGGATAGAGCAAAATGAAATCCATTTACATTTCAAGGCAATCCCTCTGGTTAAACATTAATCGTATGTGTTTTTCTTTTAGACTCTCTTCCCACCTCCTTTCAGTTTTCCTCTGGGAAATAATTGCGGGTCACCAAGAAATGATAATATGACTATCGAGACAGAGTGATTGGAACCTGTGTAGAGCTGGAAAGGGACTGGAAACCCTACGGCTGACACAATTCAGTTCTTTCACCCCATGAACGACTGTCAGTAAGAAAACTGCTTTAGCGAAAGACCTCATGGGTCTCGATGGCACTGCACCCCTTGGCATCTCTGCCTCCTTCCATGGTCACTGATATTTCTGGCATAGAAGCCCATCTGAAAGAGAAGCCTTCCACCTCAAGCTCACCAAACTTGACTTCAAAAGCATGCTTTTTGGTACGCATTTCGTCAGCATAGCACTTTCAGCACATTCAAAGCTGACAATGAATGTAGCACCTGGCAAATTTGACGCGAGATTCAAATGGATTCGAGATTCAAATGGATTTTTATTCAGAAACATAGATGTTACTTGTAAATAATCACCAAAGACGGCAGCTATGTGTTTAATAAATGGCTGCGGTGGAAACTGCTGAGCAGAGAGAGGATATTTAGTCCAGCAGGATTGTTTCCCTTTAGGTTTATCTCAACTCCACCTCCCTGGTTTATCACTCTCTCCTTCAATCCTTTCTCTCTTGAGATAAAAGTGTCCATCTGTCTCTGTACCTCATTTAGATTTCTTGCACCACTGGCCAATTACTCCATATGTTTACTACAAAATTATTTTACTCAATTCCCAGCTTCCTCTTGACGTCCTAACATTACAACGTATTTCCTGGTGCCTGCTCTCCTTGCTGTGGAGTGACAACATCCACACCTTTAAAAATGACGTTTCTTTGCTCTAAAGAAGTGCCACCTCTTTTCCCACTTACCCAGCATCCTACTAATGATGCTTCAAACTGGGCTTGGGGATGCACTGACATGGGGCCTGAAGTGGACCCGGTCGGTTGTGAAACTCACCTAGAACACTATTATTGCCCTTCAAGTGTGAGCAGGAAAGGAAAGCATCTGGGCACCAAAATCTATCTCCACTGATGGATTCCTGAGGAGACTGATTGCATTCCTTAGGCTGCCATTCTGTTCCTGTCCCTATTTGAATCAGGGCTGGGAAGTTCTTCTAACAATACTACCTTTTATTTTCAGAGCACTTTTCATCTATATGTTTCTACACACCAATTCTTTTGTCTCTGCATCATTCCATTTCACACATAAGAAACTACTCATTCACCTGGGTAGTTAATGAGCCTTCCTAAGGGGAGAGGGAGGAAGGCTAGAAAGAGAACCTGATTCCCAAGATAACTCTCCCAGCAGTTCTTTAGTCCTAATTGAACAAGCTCCCATACATTCTAGAAAAATTTGTCAATGTGGCCAAATTGAAGTAGGCAAAACAAAATTGTCCCTTTTTGTGAGGACGCTCCACAGAGTTGAGGTCTGGTTATTAAAAGCTATTAAACCTAGAAAGATTTTGTAAAACCATTGATGAAAAAGTGGGGCAAACAGGACACAGACATTTAATATCTTCAGTTCGAGAGGCCGTACAAGGACATTTAATCTATCACACAAAGGAGCTCTCTGAACTACCTTCAACTGCAAAGTTCTTTGAAATTTAAGTTTATGCATTTTTATTTGGGGCCCTGGAGACAGCCTTCTATCAAGAAAGTAAGTCCTTTATTTCTAGTATACCTGTATTCTGCCAATAAGTCACCCTGTGTATTTTTGCTTGTTGGTATATGGATAGGATATAATTACTGCAGTGACATGAGTTTTTAAAAGTACAATATTTCTTCCTTTGAAAATTAATTTGGAAATAGGATTTAAAAAATTAAACTGTAATTCTGATATAGCATTGAGGAAAGTTACATGAAAATATGGAAATATTATGATTTTTCTCATAGAATTTTTTAACTTAAGGGATTTTAACTGTCAAACTTAAGACTTTGCCATATTTCAATGATGACCACTGTCAAAGATGTATGAATATATCCCAATAAATTATTCAAGCAAGAACTTCCTCATTAAAAAAAATAAATTTAAAAACCCTTTTATCAGCAAACACTTGTAAGCATGCCTCCTAAGGAAATACCAGAGCACTTATACCCAAAACGTCTGTCCTTCACAGCTATTTGAGTCCACTTACTTCCTAGGACTCCCTAATCTTACTGCCCTAGCATCAAAGAACTACAAAAAAAGATCATATAAGAAACTACAAAAGTCTTTCTTTGTTTAATATGGAAGCTATGCACAGTAAGTTGTCTGCTGTAAAATTTGATTCCCCTTAAATATGTTTATTTCCCCCTGAAAGCAATCCCCATTCTAGTTTGTAAGCTATTTAATGACTTCTCTATCGATATTGTTATTGAAACCATCATATTTCTCTCTCATTTTTACAATTATTTATTTTTAACTATTTTGTTAACAATAATGTACGCC